>NW_021680646.1:3429-3630 GCF_001412515.2 Diachasma alloeum
GCAGGGTAGACGCCTCCAATTGATGCATTGGTATGGGGTAGTACCTTCAGGAGCTCAAGTGTATTCATAAGACGATGGTACGCAGGACAACAGTCGCGGCCTTATGACCCGGGTAGAAAAGGTTTATGGTGTGGCACCTGCTCGGTTGTTTGGACGCAACTAACGTAATTGTGTGGTGAACCTCTATTAAATAGTTTAGTA
>NW_021680646.1:3896-4224 GCF_001412515.2 Diachasma alloeum
CCTTGTGACCCGGGTAGAAAAGGTTTATGGTGTGGCACCTGCTCGGTTGTTTGGACGCAACTAACGTAATTGTGTGGTGAACCTCTATTAAATAGTTTAGTATTATTTTTCAGCCACTGTAGTCGACAATAACTTGTCTTGTTGAGTCAATTTCCAACAAATTATCGTATTCAGCATATAGCAGACAATTTACATTTTGCTCTGTTGCTTTGTTGAATCGTACTTCAATACGAACACTCCCACTCTTTACGAGATTCCAATGACCGGCAGAACTTGCAGATAAATCGGGAGTCAGGTCAAAGGCGAATAAACAACAGCCCTCGGAATA
>NW_021680646.1:4441-7326 GCF_001412515.2 Diachasma alloeum
CGGCAGAACTTGCAGATAAATCGGGAGTCAGGTCAAAGGCGAATAAACAAAAGCCGTCGGAATATGCTAGACGAGAAATGTTATTTCCATGGTCACTAAAATGCGTTCCAGTCCCCGCAAATAAGGTATTAAAAGCTTCCACATCTAGACACCCGTCAGAGGTAAATCTCGGTTGCAGGGGTTTCGTAGGTACTTGGCGTTCATCGACATTCAGGCATAAAAAGTTAATTCCAAAATTCTGGAAGTTGAAGGGATTCTTCTTCCTCGCTCCATTGAAACTGGCATTGTCAACAAATTCAAGTATAATTCTTTTAGGCAGTTGCCCTAAAATTGCGTTATCTATCGTCTCTCCCATAATTCCATTATGCAGAACAAAAGATTTAACCTCAACACGGGTCAAGGGATATTTTGCAGTTGTCTTTGCAAGCGTTTTAGCGTGAGCTATCAATATTCCAGGGCTGAGTTTCACGCGTCGAACAATTAAAGAGGCCTCCATAATATTTACTTTATAATTAAGTGTAGTATCGTCCATGAGACAATATTCATCCTTTGCGCGGATAAGACGAACACGTAGCTCTACACCGTTCATCAAAAATTTATCTTGATTGAAAACGTCACAATGCAAATGTCCCAGCAGATCAAACGGTCTTCCACCTTTCGTAAATACTTGTCGAGAGATTAGGCCTTTATTTTTTTTCACATCAGCGCCCACAACTGCAGCGGTATCCATAGCGCCAGAGGTATCAGTTGACCATAGAGCCATTCCGAGATGCGAGGACTTGGCATCTTCTCCATAGTTCAGCAATGTTTCAATATATGCTCTATAGGCGTAGAGGTTATTTGGCGGCGTAACAACTTTTTGATTGAAATATACATCCACTTGGTTGAACATTGAATGCAAAAAATTATTCACAGGACCGACGGAATCCTCAACAGCAGCAGTGCCATCGGATCTCAAAATTTTCGCTCAAATTTTTATCACAGTGTGTGCCAAATCGATGTATTCTTCTCCATGGACTGGTGCGATGAATTCGATTGGGGCGCCCTCCGATAAAGTAGACACAGGATTATAATAAACAAATTGAGAATTTTCAATACTCGTCTGCGTCGGGGGTATAATGAACAGATCGAGCTCCGATTTCACGCACTCGGTAGAGTGTGAATGTAGAAACGACATGGTGATTAGTTGAAAATATCGTATAAATCGCGAGTCTTCCTCTTGGATTTTTTTTTTACTTTTTCNCGTCAGAGGTAAATCTCGGTTGCAGGGGTTTCGTAGGTACTTGGCGTTCATCGACATTCAGGCATAAAAAGTTAATTCCAAAATTCTGGAAGTTGAAGGGATTCTTCTTCCTCGCTCCATTGAAACTGGCATTGTCAACAAATTCAAGTATAATTCTTTTAGGCAGTTGGCCGNCCTATTTTTTCCTTCCTTTTTAATTTTAATCCCGACTCCGCTAGCCGATCCTCCAGCGCCACCTTTAAGGGTTTTCCGTTTGTCACTACATCGCCTACAACGTTAATTCCCTCGTTGAGAGCTTCTTTACCGACTGCTCGAGCTGCACTACCGAGGAAGGGCAGAATTCGACAGAAGAGGCCCCCGAGGAAAGCCCCAATTCCATGGCCTCGTTGATATGGGCTCCTAACATAGACCCGTCCGAAATTATTGTATCTCTCCACTGACCCTCCACCAGCCTGGTTCGCGTAATATGCAATGTAAGGACTCATTTTGCTCGTTAATCAATTCTCTTGAAATGAAGTGTCACGTTCAAGGGTCCGTACTCGAATGGTATCATTTCACCACGATTGCACCTTGTATCTATTTCAATTGTGCGAAATGAGTATCTCATCAACGGAATATAATGAGGATTTGAAAAAGTAGCACAGTGTGTGGCTCCATATGTATAACCAGAAGCATTGAATGGTACCACTCGTAAAAGAGATGATTGCACATCACCTGTTACATAGGGTACACAAAGGTCACTATAGATGAACAAGCTTTCAGGTAAACCGCTGGCCAGACTGGCCGGTAGATATCCCTCACAATACGGCTTTGCGTTTATGAAACTGTGCACGCGCCTCTCAAACCCCAACATATCAGCCAATTTATCCGAAATGTCTAATGCGTGTACCGTGCTACCGCATGTTTTGGAGGTGCAATGTCTTCCAATTTTCACAAAGCCTTGTTGGGTAGAATACTCAAATTTTATATGATCCTTCAAGGGTGCAAAGTTATTCATGAAACCTACGAGATCGGTCAGGTCCTTGAAAACCGCAGTAGGTAGAAAAAATGTTTGTGGTAGATTTGCCTTGCCCTTATTGTCTTTTCCGCTACTAACAAAGTTGATGGAGGCATCTTTCCTATCACGTATATGTAAAAAATTACAAGGAAACTGTATTTCACTCAGGCCCACAACCCATTCTCCTTCCAACTCAACTTGTTTCGGGAGTAATGTTGTATATTTTGATGCTGTATTATCGGGATGATAGTCCATGCTGCTGTTGCTTGGGAGTACCATATAAAATTCGTTCCTCTTCATTTTTTTCCAATGACGTGCAGCTCTGACGCAGGTATCCACGAATCAAATTTATCAGGATATCCCTCCCAATGAACAAGAATTTGTTTATTTTTTCCTTTTCCTTTAGAGCGTATGACACGTTCAACTACGAATTCATCCTTGTCCGTTTGTTTATTGACAAGCACCAACTCTGGCTCGTAAAAATCTTTGAATTTGTTCATCAGCTCAATCTTTCAGCTCGTATATTGGTAATGATTGTTTGAAGACTGCTTTCGTTATTTGGAATATTTCTTTACTCCAATTAGTCTCATATCCTTTCTCAAAGATGACTTTCGCTCGACTGATGCGCCATAGTCCCCAACTTTG
>NW_021680646.1:7607-8000 GCF_001412515.2 Diachasma alloeum
CGATTGAAACGTTCCACGATTGCGGCTTTTATGTCAGGATTACGCGCAACACGAAATTGAATTTTTTATCAGAGAAACATTTTTGGACACTGCTAGCCATAAATTCTTTTCCCTTGTCAGTTTATATACAAACAGGCACACGACCACCGCTCCTTCCCATTATACGTTTAAAGCCCTCGAGTACCTGCGGTGCCGACTTGTCCTTCAATGGTTCAACCCAGGCAAACTTGCTTAAAACGTCAATGACCACAAGTAAATATGAAATCCCATCATTGTATGTCTTTAGTGATCTCAACTCAACCAAATCAGCCTCCCATACATCATCAATGTTTGTCACTGTATAATGTAACCGTGGAAATTTACGTCTGATGGGTCTATGGAGAGTATAAGTAT
>NW_021680646.1:9971-16196 GCF_001412515.2 Diachasma alloeum
TCCCTTCGCCCATACGTCCAACTGAATTTTCTTTTCTCTCTTGCCCGTTGGACTCGCATCAAAATTCATCATGCAAAATTAATATTTATCGGCAATCTTCCGTTCATTTTCATTTAATGAATTGTCTATCAGGTAACATTCAGTTTTTTAAGGAAGTAGGGACCAAATGGTAATATCTCAACTAATTGTATTGAAATGACCAAACTCTTCAAGTGAAAAAAGATCATGCGCGAAAAAATTTCATAGAAGAACCTTGCTAATTCGCTAAATAATTCTATTGCATTTCTATTCGACTTTTGATCGTTTTTTGGCCGATTCTATTGAAATGTTCAATAGAAAATATTCTATAGAAAAAAATCGATCGCAGTCGATTTCTCTATAGAATTTATTCTATTGAGATATTTTTTATAGAATTCCCCCGGCTCAAATTTTTTTCCTTCTATTTTTCTTGTGTTATAATGGACAAAATCGAACAAAAAAAAATTAGTGAATTTGAGAAAACTCTATAGAAAATATCTGAATTGAATAAGGTGTATAGAAAAATCGAATCCTATCGATTTTTTCTATAGAATATTTTTCATTGGATATTCTAATAGGATTGGCCAAAAAGTAATAGAATTCAATCTTGAATCCGATATCTCGATGAATTGTATTCAAGGAAATTTTTTCGAAATTTCCGCAAATCTATTGAAGAATTTCTTTTTCATCAAATTTCTAGGAACTTTCCTAATGGGAATTGATGAGTTTGTGACATTTAGTTGGGCGGTGCGAGGGCGTATATTACCTGAGAAACCCTACGGACTAATTTTGAAGCAATTTACGCTCCCAAAAGTCGAATTTCTGGCGCGTTAATCACTTTTGGGGGGGAGGGGATGGAGGAGAGGGGTCTCAATACTTTGTCCTTCACAGAATGAGGTACCTATTCCCAATTTTCCGTCTGCATTACGGGCCAGTCAAAGAAATACTTTGAACAGTCAACATCGGTGCGATTGCTGCGTTGAAATATCTGCTCTTCAATAAATAATAACGAAAAAGTAGGCTTAAATATGCCAGAAACCCGACAGACTACCGAAATTTCTCTCGTTGGTAATGTAACGCCGGAAATCGATTGCATTTGTGGGAATCAATTGCCTTCAAATAGGCAGATTTTAAAATGTTATCTTTTCTACACGAAACTTTTCTCCCCGAAATTCGCCGCTCGCAAAGCTGCAACATGTGTTGTGCGGAAGTGTACCGTGTTTTGGAAGTCTGCAGGAATTCCAATCATTTAAGAGTATCATGCGATTAATAAAGTGGAAAGATTAATAAAAAAATATAAGACCATTCTCAAGTAGGGCTCCCGAAGAGGAACAACGGATACCGTTCGATCGAAGGAAATAGATTTTCAATGTATGTTGAATAATTTATTCGATATCGCTCATCAAAGCAAGGTCAAGGCTTTGAAGAATAAAGAAGCCAGAGATTTATTGGAGCTACATCGAGAAAAGGGACGCAAAGGTGATTTAAAAGAAACAATTGGCACCGGAACATCGATTATTTCTGAGGAGGGAAATGGAGAGGAAGAAGAAGCAAACGAGGCTAAAACACAAGGTATTACATTTTAATCAATAGATTATTGTATTTGAGTCATTATTTATTTTATCGTGTAAACGCAAAGAGGAAGGTGTTATCGTGGATTTCAGAAAGGTCTTCATTGGAAAGAAAAATGATACAATTTTGAGAATTTTCTAGTCAAAATGCGAAGTTATTGCGTGCGATGAGAGATGAGGGATGAAGAAATGCAATGTTAGGAGAGAATTGGATTCCACGGAAAAATTGTTTATCTCAAAATTGTCCGAAAACGACGTGGAATAAAAGAATTCTCAATTCGACCTTTTATATTTATTTTTTTGTAAATCTCGTTCTATTTTGCAAAAAAAGTGTCGTAAAAAAATTCCATATTTCCGTCATAAGACCTTCTCAGAAATGAAATCCTCTCTCTCTCAACATTGTACTCCTTAATTTTATACTGCACCAAAAAAAAGAAGAAAAATGTCCGAATTATGTTTTTTTCATTCCCTACTGATAATCTCTTATTATTGGGCCCATTACACGACGTATTATCAATCTGTCACTATCGAAAGTTTGTTGATTGCCATCGTTGATTGTAATTATAATAATTACAAAATTTACAATTTCTCTCATTTCTCCCATTCATCATCAATTCATTTTAACCAATGGATTGTTTATTCTAGTCGAACCATCCGGAATTGCTGCGAATTTGGCTAATTATGTGTTGGACGACTACGAAGAGATCAATGAAGTGATTCAACGATTGGAAAATAATGAAGAAGGCGACAGCGATTACGAGGTTACATTAGAGCCTAGAAAACCCAAAAAATCAAAATTGTGAATGTAGATATTACTGCAATTTTGGATAGAGCCAAGCTCAGTGATCGCATGGCTGCCCGAGTACTAGCAGCCACCTTGATGGCAGTTGGGGTAACGCTCGAAGATGTTCATTTGAGTCCCGAAACTCTTCGTCGAAACCGCAATAAAAAACGCGAATTACTCGATTGCAAAATTAGAGAAAAATTTAAAAATAGATCCTCACATATCCTGACGGTTTATTGGGACGGCAAGCAACTGTCAACGCAAGAAGATAAATTCCAAAAAGTTGATCGACTGCCAGTTCTTGTGACAGGGCAGGGCTGGAATCAATTGCTCGGTATTGCTCGACTTGAGAGGGGAACTGGGCTATTACAAGCAAAAGCTATTCACGATTATTTGAAGGAATGGGGCATTGTTGATGAAATATGCGCCATGGTCTTTGATACGACTGCGAGTAACACAGGTGCCGTAAGTGGCGCCTGTGTTTTGCTTGAAAAATTAATTGGGAGAGATCTGTTGCATTTAGCGTACCGTCATCATATCTTCGAAATACTTCTGAAAATGGCGTTCGAGTCATTGATGGGGAGCACATCTGGACCTGATGTTTCCATATTCAAAAAATTTCAAGGTTCCTGGAACGGCATAAAAAAAGGAGAATTTTTACCCGGAGTTGATGACAAAGTAGTGGAGAAAGCACTGCGTCATAATATGGTAGAGGACATCGCTTTTGCCCACGAATAATTAGAGGTAAGTTGAAGCTATCTTTATCTTTATATTTAAATTATTTACTCATAAAGCATCAAGAATTGAATTTGGTTTTCTTTGTTCAAATTACAGAGAAAAAATATCCGTAATGACTACAGGGAATTCTTGGAATTGGTGATATTGTTCCTTGGAGGAAATTTAGCGAAAGGGAACCGCTTCCGAGCCCTTGGACCCATCCACCATGCTAGGTGGATGGCTAAAGCGATTTATTCGCTAAAAATCTTTCTCTTCAGGGAACAATTCGATTTGGAGCCGGAGGAAAGGTCAGTTTTAGGATATGTGTGTATTTTCATCATCCGCCTGTATCAGAAAGCTTGGGTTATGGCTCCAAATGGAGTCAGCGCCCCCAACAACGATTTGATGCTAATGAAAGATTTACAAGGAAATGCATATTCTACTGGCGGTCTCCCTTCCGAAGTTTGTACTGCAGTCTTAGAGAAATTCCAAAACCATTTATGGTATTTATCAGAGGAATTAATTGCTCTTGCGTTTTTTGATAAACACGTGAGCAGTGATTGTAAACGGAAGATGTGTCAGGCAATCAAATCACGATCTCCTCTCACTGGTTGTAGAAAAAGGGGGAAAATAGAAGTTCAAGATTATAAATCGATTGAAAAATTGTCTTTAGACTCATTCGTGACTCAAAACACAATGAAATTTTTCGAAATCCTCAAAATTGATCCAAGTTTCCTCGATAGTGATCCATCAACATGGGAGAACCGAGACGATTTCGCACAAGCCTCGGAAGTCATCCGACATTTGCATGTGACGAATGATATTGCTGAAAGGAGTGTGGCTCTAGTAAGTGAATATAATAATTTACTTACGAAAGATGAGAACAGCAAACAGCAATTGATGCAAATTGTGAAGAAATTACGGGAATTAACACCGAATTGTACCAAAGAGAGTATGAAGTTTTCATTAGAAAATTATTTGAATAATATTCCAACAGATTCTTCAATCAATGTAGACTAAGTATTAAGTATTTTCATTACTATGATGAAGTTCCCAGGAGTATTGATCTGAGTTTCAAAAGGATGTGACAGATCATTTTTAGATAGTCCTTTTTTCTGACTGAGCTTTACTTTTTCTTAAAAACTAATCTCTGAACTATCGTGGAAAATATTGTATTGAACATTGTAGAAATGCGATTAAATTCATAAATATAACATTGGACTTTCATTATTAATCTCACATATGACTCATTCCCCACGTATCACAATCGATCTGAAAAGAACTCGTTATTCAATTACGCACACATTTGACTATTCAACATATTCTCCTAATCACAAGTCTTGAAGGGATAATTACAGTTAAAAATATTGATCGAAACTGTAAATTGCTTCTTCATACTCAACCCCCCCTCCAATAATCTATGATTAATATAAAAAAGGATTCATAAATTAAAAAAAAATGGATTTTCCTGAAAGAAATACCTTTTGTTTATCGATTTTTCCAAAAGCTTTCCAAGTTGCAATGTAATAACAATTTCAAAAATTGGATTTTTAATAATAACAATCATAAATTGCGTAGAAAAAATAGCGACATATTCGTGCTCTACACCCTCGAATCAGCATATATCAACCATTTTTTCCTGGGGAACTCATTTGCTGGGAGAAATAATTTATGCCAGTGCACTGGCTCAACTTCACTTCAAATTGTCATATCGTCATCAATCGAGCTTTGTTGGAATCCGTATATGAAGAGGAAGCCAAAAATATTGATACTTCATCACAATTCAGAAAATTGTGGCGAAAAAATTTGCAGAGTAAAAAGGTACGGAGTTATTTATTGGGCGCAATAAAAGACTACTTTTCATCCGAGGAAAGGATCGACCCTCGACCAACCCTATCTATTTCATTATATGGCCCTTCATAACGACGCCGGATAATCCGTGCACCTGACGGTACTGACAATTTCAAGAATTTTCTTTAGCATTTTTCATTGATTTAAAATAGAAATAAAGAATCCTAGTTTTTTTTTAAATTTGGTAGAATAGTTGAAGAATCTTATATCAAAAACTCTAATTGAAATGACTTTCCTAAATGACCTTAAAACGTCCGCGAATATCCCTGTTTTCAGCCAAAATCGTACTTTTTTATTCAATAATAAACGCGTGAAAGAATTGAAAAAAAAATCATTTCTATTCTTTGGCTCTCTGGGAAGAGTCTCATGTTCAATCACGATGATCATGTCGATAATTGAATGAAATAATAATAATTATAAGATGACGATTCTACTCCATGTGTAAATTCCCATAAGAACTTTCAAAGCTCTGTGCCAGCTCAAAAAACGGTTTAGAAATTTGGGAAAAAAATCACGTTCAATTCATTCCACGGACTATCAGTGGAAGGTCTGAGAGTTTAAAAATTTGAGGCCCTGTTCAAAATGAGGGTGCGTATTGTGTATGTATATCTGTACGTATGTAGCAAAGTTTTGGTTCTATCGTTCGATAATAAAAGCATAGAATTCAATTGCTTTTCTTTTAAATGTAGGAATTGTTGAGCTCTATCAGCCGCTATTAATTAAAATTTATGTTATCGATCTTTTTTTTTACTTTATCAATTTTTTCGAAAATCGGTTGGAATTTTTTCGGAAATCGGTTGAAATCGAAAACTAAGAAAAAACTTCTGAATTGATTGAATGATGGGTTCAAAATTGTTTTGATGTTCTTTTCACTGAGTTTGAAGATGACATCGATAGCAATAATCGTTGATTGATGTCTTTGAAAATTTAGAAAAGTTTTCCATTTTCCAGCCGTGTAGAATGGTGCGATCTAACCATTTAAAGTATTGAACATCATCGCAGTGTACCTTAATCGGGTCGAAGCGATGTAAAATAATGATAAAAAAAAAGATGGCATCATCGCTAATTTATACACCTGAGGATGACTTCCAAAGTTTCTCAATTTTTTCTACAATTTGTTTGAAAATTCTACATGCGAATTGGTACCACTCCCCTCCCACGGGCTCCAAGTACGTAAAAATCGTGGAAAACAATTTTCCTTCTTTGATTTTATCGCTAATTCATAGCCTTCAGAGTAATTTTCGAGCCTGCTGAGTTTGTTTGAAATTCATTTGAAACTTCTAG
>NW_021680646.1:17382-22299 GCF_001412515.2 Diachasma alloeum
AAATGTAGGAATTGTTGAGCTCTATCAGCCGCTATTAATTAAAATTTATGTTATCGATCTTTTTTTTTACTTTATCAATTTTTTCGAAAATCGGTTGGAATTTTTTCGGAAATCGGTTGAAATCGAAAACTAAGAAAAAACTTCTGAATTGATTGAATGATGGGTTCAAAATTGTTTTGATGTTCTTTTCACTGAGTTTGAAGATGACATCGATAGCAATAATCGTTGATTGATGTCTTTGAAAATTTAGAAAAGTTTTCCATTTTCCAGCCGTGTAGAATGGTGCGATCTAACCATTTAAAGTATTGAACATCATCGCAGTGTACCTTAATCGGGTCGAAGCGATGTAAAATAATGATAAAAAAAAAGATGGCATCATCGCTAATTTATACACCTGAGGATGACTTCCAAAGTTTCTCAATTTTTTCTACAATTTGTTTGAAAATTCTACATGCGAATTGGTACCACTCCCCTCCCACGGGCTCCAAGTACGTAAAAATCGTGGAAAACAATTTTCCTTCTTTGATTTTATCGCTAATTCATAGCCTTCAGAGTAATTTTCGAGCCTGCTGAGTTTGTTTGAAATTCATTTGAAACTTCTAGGTACCTGCGTACCGGTACCCCCTCCCTCCTGCCCCATCCCATGGCATAAAAAAATAAAAATAAAAACATTTCTTTTTTGGGTGAAATAACAATTTTCTCGCAAAATCGACCCTCTGCTAGGGGGGAGGTTCGCACCTGCTGTATTTTTTGAAATTTGTTTGAAACGTTTAAGCACATGCGTATTGGTAGCACCCCCCTCCCCCGCATCTGAAGCCTTTAAAATGAGGTAAAAAAATTACTTTCCGTCCCGGCGGGCGCAAAGTTACATTTCCCTCCCGCTTCGCGGGAGGGAACTCTGACTTTGCGCCTACGCCGAGACGGAAAATCGCGGTCTAACCACGGGAAGTAAAATAATAGAAATATACTATTTCTCATTTAATAGCTAATTTACACCCCTCAGAATCATTTTGAAACCTCCTTAATTTTTTTCAAATTCATTTTAAACTTCTAAGCGCGTGGGTATCGGGACACCCTCTCCCCCGGTCAATGGCATAAAAAATGGAAAAAAAAAAATTTTATGGGGACATTAACAATTTTCTCGCAAAATCGACCCCCTGGGGGGGGGCGGGTTCCGCACCTGCTCTATTTTTTTAAATTGATTTGAAACTTATAGGCGCATGTGTATTGGCATCGACCCCCTCCCGATAACTAAAGCATTTAAAAATTGGGGAAAAAAATTTTTTGGTTAAAAAAAATTACGTCATTGCGAAATCATCCGCAAGGGAATAAGTTTCGAACCTCTTTTATTTTTAAAACCTTATTTGAAATTTCGACAACAGCATTTTCTGTATTATCGTATTAATGCGCTCGCCCTACAATTTTTCATGTGCTCGTCCCCAACAATTTTCATGTGCTCTCCTAGAACTTTTCGTAGGCTATGCGATATATTTTATGAGTCCCGAGATTTTGTTCCCCGATTATGGGGCAGCACCAGAATTTTTGTAAGAATTTCACTACAAAAATTCGTATATTTTCTCTTCGTGTAGAAAAGCAATTGCAAAAAATTGCCAAAAGTTTTCATCAAACACTTGTGAAACTTGAAAAAGCGGTGTGATGCCCTCCTCCCCCCCTAAATTAAATAAGCATAATGATAAAATTGAAGTAAAATAACAATCAATTTTCCCCAAATCAAGTGGGTACTGGCGATTTCGCTGCGTAATATTTATCAAAAAAATTGGTCTTGGAGACGAACGTAAGAGAAATAGTTGCAAAAATTGGATAATTGGGATTCATTTAACCCTTCTCATTGCTCTGGTCTCCCTTACTTTATATTTGTTTTCACTTCACTCGTCTCCTCTATTTGATCCTTAGGATCACTTTTTTCGTCTCACTCTATTGACTCTTGTGATTCCACTGATTTTATACTTGAAACCATTAACGATATTTAAGTATCTTTTACAGTTTGATACAAACCACACTATAGATTCAGCTATTTGCAATCATCAAGTTGGTCAATTGAATTGCTTGAGAAAAATTTGAAAATAAATCATGAATATTCAGCGTCATTCAAATTACTTTTTGCCCGAAATTATTATTTTGTCAAGCATTCGTTGTTTATTAATAAATAAGGGAAATTGTTTAAACTTTCGGAAACCCTGTTTTGTCAGATATGTAATTGATTTACGGTAAAATTCTGAAGATGAATAACTTTGTTACGATGCCAAACAAATGATTTTTAGAGTGGAAAATTGATTACTGATAAATCATTAATTGAAAATGCTCGTAATTAATAAAAAAAACGATATTTAAATTATTTCATCAATCTACCCACAGTAATAAACTTTCTCATTTTATTTCAGATTGTTTAAGGGTGTTCTAACGATTAAATATCGAACTTCAAATTAAAACCTGCAGAGTTAAAAAAAAAAGATTGTAAAATATCCGGAAACTTAGGGTCAAATCGGGCTCAAATGAAAGTTCTGATGTTCGACTACAAAAGTAGAAAAGCATTTCACTGGAGACAAAATAGCCAAAGTATTTGAATACCCTTACTAATTTTTCTTTATTAGGAAAAAAAACGCACAGCCTGTAATAACTTTCCCCCTCTGTCTTATGGAGAAAATTTTTCCAGTGATATTAGTTCATTAAAGCCATTACAACTGCGTGAAATCAATTAATTTCGTATTATTACCATTTAATTTCAAATATCCGGTGATGTCACAATAACCAATTTAAATCTTGAGAAAAACTTACCTAACACGATGGAACGTCACATTCTTATTTTGTGTGGAAGTGTTCTTGCACCCCGAGTAAGCGCATTTACTCTTAACCGGCATTGTTATGCAATTCATGCACTTAATTACCCATGCACCCGTCCCTCCCTTATTTTGTCAATAAAACAAATCTTCTTGCACTGTTGTCAATCTATCCATGGACTAAACACTTACAACGTAAAACACTATTATACTTACTAATTGGCAAGATTAATACAATCATACAAGCCCGCAAAAACCGTTCTGTTATTGAGAAAAGCACGGAAAACGAAATCGAATCGACCGTTTTGATTTATGTTGTTCTCGTCAAAGCCAAAAGCCAACTGAGAACAAATGCCTTCGTAAGCCTTTAAAGGCGATTTTTGTTGTTCATAGTTACGAAGACAACACGAGTTCCCGGAAAATGACTCGACTCAAAATAAAATGGAGATACGCATAAAATTCAAAATAAATAGTTGAGCCTTTTAAATACAGGGAGAAAAACCGTTACAGTTTTGCATGAAAAAAGAAACTTATGGTTATTCCTTAATGTTAATTAGGAGCAGAGATAAGATTTTTTAATTAGCGGGCGAGTTGTCGGGAGTCACTGCGCCGAGAAACCATTAGGTTTTTCATAGCGCCGCGATTTTCGTCGCAGTTTTTACTTTTTCATTACAGAGATTAAGGAATGAAACGTGGGATGAAGGATGAGGAATTTAATTCTCCATCGAACAGCATTGGTTTCATTCCTTAATGTTAATTAGGAGCAGAGATACGATTTTTTAATTAGCGGGCGAGTTGTCGGGAGTCACTGCGCCGAGAAACCATTAGGTTTTTCATAGCGCCGCGATTTTCGTCGCAGTTTTTACTTTTTCATTACAGAGATTAAGGAATGAAACGTGGGATGAAGGATGAGGAATTTAATTCTCCATCGAACAGCATTGGTTTCATTCCTTAATGTTAATTAGGAGGGGAGAGACGATTTTTTAATCAGCGGGCGAATTAATGGGGAGTCACCATACGCCGAGTAAACATTGGGTTTTTCATAGCGCCGCGAATTGCGTCGCAGTTTTTATTTTTTTATTACAGAGATTAAGGAATGAAACGGGGGTTGAAGGATGGGGAATTTAATTCTCCATCGAACAGCATTGGTTTCATTCCTTAATGTTAATTAGGAGGGGAGAGACGATTTTTTAATTAGCGGGCGAGTTGTCGGGAGTCACTGCGCCGAGAAACCATTGAGTTTTTCATAGCGCCGCGCCATTCGTCGCAGTTATAATTTTTTCATTAGATAGATTAAGGGATGAAACGGGGGTTGTTGGGTGGGGAATTTAATTCTCCATCGAACAGCATTGGTTTCATTCCTTAATGTTAATTAGGAGGGGAGAGACGATTTTTTAATTAGCGGGCGAATTAATGGGGAGTCACTCTACGCCGAGAAAACATTGGGTTTTTCATAGCATAGTCACTGCAGTGACTCCCGCATGCGCCGAGAAACCATTAGGTTTTTCATAGCGCCGCGACTTTCGTCGCAGTTTTTATTTTTTTATTACAGAGATTAAGAGATGAAACGGGGGTTGATGGATGGGGAATTTAATTCTCCATCGAACAGCATTGGTTTCATTCCTTAATGTTAATTAGGAGCAGAGATACGATTTTTTAATTAGCGGGCGAGTTGTCGGGAGTCACTGCGCCGAGAAAACAGTGGGTTTTTCATAGCGCCGCGAATTTCGTCGCAGTTTTTCTTTTTTCATTACAGAGATTGAGGAATGAAACGGGGGTTGAAGGATGGGGAATTTAATTCTCCATCGAACAGCATTGGTTTCATTCCTTAATGTTAATTAGGAGCAGAGATACGATTTTTTAATTAGCGGGCGAGTTGTCGGGAGTCACTGCGCCGAGAAACCATTGAGTTTTTCATAGCGCCGCGACTTTCGTCGCAGTTATAATTTTTTAATTAGAGAGATTAAGGGATGAAACGGGGGTTTTTGGGTGGGGAATTTAATTCTCCATCGAAAAGTATTGGTTTCATTACTTAACGTTAATTAGGAGCAGAGATGCGATTTTTTAATTAGCGGGCGAGTTGTCGGGAGTCACTGCGCCGAGAAACCATTAGGTTTTT
>NW_021680646.1:22495-22803 GCF_001412515.2 Diachasma alloeum
TCGTCGCAGTTATAATTTTTTCATTAGAGAGATTAAGGGATGAAACGGGGGTTGAAGGATGGAGAATTTAATTGTCCATCGAACAGCATTAGTTTCATTCCTTAATGCTAATTAGGAGCAGAGATACGATTTTTTAATTAGCGGGCGAGTTGTCGGGAGTCACTGCGCCGAGAAACCATTGGGTTTTTCATAGCGCCGCGACTTTCGTCGCAGTTATAATTTTTTCATTAGAGAGATTAAGAGATGAAACGGGGGTTGGTGGGTGGGGAATTCAATTCTCCATCGAACAGCATTGGTTTCATTCTTGA
>NW_021680646.1:22828-59289 GCF_001412515.2 Diachasma alloeum
ACTTTCGTCGCAGTTATAATTTTTTCATTAGAGAGATTAAGAGATGAAACGGGGGTTGGTGGGTGGGGAATTCAATTCTCCATCGAACAGCATTGGTTTCATTCTTGAATGTTAATTAGGAGGGGAGAGACGATTTATTAATTAGCGGGCGAATTAATGGGGAGTCACTCTGCACCGAGAAAACATTGGGTTTCTCACAGCGCCGTGACTTTCGTCGCAATATTAATTTTTTTATTGCAGAGATTAAGGGATGAAACGGGGGTTGATGGATGGGGAATTTAATTTTCCATTGAACAGTCTTTGTTTCATCCCTTAATATTAACTAGTCGGCGAATAAATCAACTGAAAAACAAAGTAAACATTGAGTACAAGGAGGACAAAAATTCACCTCCGAATCTGTCCCTGTACCAGCGGGACTGCCACTGCCGAGTTACTTACGCACCCGACTCACATTTACCGACAATTCGACCGGGACGCCGCCTTTCGGGTGGGGTACCAACTAACTTTTTTGGAGTCAGTCAAACTCCCCGATCCGGGCCTCTACTCAGATCTATCCTCTTTGGCGTCATCACTCGGCGGAAAAATTTCTCTAAAATTACGGTCGATAAGTGAATGCCGTCTACAATCTCTACCATGCCGACGTCGATTGACGACCCGAACATGAAAATCCGGCGTTGTTCTCTGCAGACTCGTTTTCCTGTATAGTTGTGTTCTGTAGACTCGTTCTGCGAGGTTTCTCACTAGATGGTAACTTTCCCTAGATGGTGTCGTCTGTAGAGTTGTAAAAGTACAAACCACGCCCCCCCGTATAGAGTGACTTGTGAAATGCCGCATTTTACCACCACGGCGTCTTTTCATCCGGTTCTACCTGTCAAGGCCCACGGGAAGCTACTGTTCTCTTTGTGCCGATCATGCTGTGACGACCTGGTGCAAAACAATTGCCCTTATAATGACCCCACTGATCGCGAGTTTTTGGGGACTTGGGTTGCCCCTGAGCTTCGTAAAGCTGGGGAGATGGGCTATAAAATTTTGGAAATCAGCGAAATCTGGAAGTATAAAAAAACAATATGTTATGATCCTCTGACATGAACAGGAGGTTGATTTACCGAGTATATAAACACTTTTTTAAAAATCAAACAAGAGGCTTCCGATTGGTTGACAGAATGCATAGATGATGAATCTAAGGATAGATATATAGCCGAATATGAGGCGAGAGAGGGAATAAAACTCGACAAGGATAAAATTCAAAAAAATGCTGGATTGAGAGCAGTAGCAAAACTTTGTTTAAACCGTCTCTGGGGTAAATTTGGGGAAAGAGAAAATTTAACGAAAAAGGCAATTATTCGGACATATGAGGAGTTTGCTAACAAAATGTTCAATCCTGAAATCGAAGTGACAGGGCTCGTCCCTGTCGATAACTAGACTCTTTTCATGTCCTGGAAACATTTAAACGAAGCTGCGCAACTGTCTACCAAAGCCAACGTTGTTATTGCGGCTTATACAACAGCTCACGCACGTCTCAAATTATATTCTTATTTAGAAAAACAGGAAGAACGCGTTTTGTATTATGATATAGACTCAGTTATTTATGTGAGCGACGGAAGTAACGAGTTACCACTAGGGAATTTTCTAGGTGATTTGACCGATGAAGTCGAGGGCTACAGAGAAGGAAGTTTTATTACGTCTTTTATCTCAGGCGGTCCTAAATTTTATACTTATCGTGTGAAGGAACCGGATGGACCCATCGCAGAAGTTAGTAAAATGAAAGGGGTTAGGCTTAATTACGCGACGCGTAAACAAATTCAATACGACTCGATTCGTGTCCTCGTTGTCGATGAGGTAGAGCCTTACCAGATCAACTACAAGGGTATACGACGGACAATGTACCATGACGTCATNGAGAGCAAGATTATCCGCGCGACGGGCCCAAAACGAAGGCTTGATAATGGCGCTGCAACCCTCCCCTACGGATATAAGACAAAACGACGCGCGCTTGAAACCGACGATTGAAAAAGTAAAACGAATGAAAGATACTTTCGATTTTTTAAGCTAGTGTATAGGGATTAGATTATGGATTAGAGTAATTTTTTGTAGAAGTCAACTAAATTGAAGTTTTACTACCAGAAGTAAGTTTTTTTCGTAGATATGCTGTATGTAAGTTTTCAATCTCATTTTTTTAGATTTAAGCGAATTTTATATTTTTTTAGATGATAATTAGATGTAAGTTTTTAAAAGGAAGTTTTTTGTAAATGTAAGTTTTTCGTTTCAAAATAAAAGAGAAAATAAGAACTTTTTTTTTTTTTTAATCCTTATGCTACAAGGAAGTAAATNCTAGTGTATAGGGATTAGATTATGGATTAGAGTAATTTTTTGTAGAAGTAAACTAAATTTAAGTTTTAATACCAGAAGTAAGTTTTTTTCGTAGATATAAGCTACATGTAAGTTTTCAATCTCATTTTTTTAGATTTAAGCGAATTTTATATTCTTTTAGATGATAATTAGATGTAAGTTTTTAAAAGGAAGTTTTTTGTAAATGTAAGTTTTTCGTTTCAAAATAAAAGAGAAAATAAGAACTTTTNCTAGTGTATAGGGATTAGATTATGGATTAGAGTAATTTTTTGTAGAAGTAAACTAAATTTAAGTTTTAATACCAGAAGTAAGTTTTTTTTGTAGATATAAGCTACATGTAAGTTTTCAATCTCATTTTTTTAGATTTATGCGAATTTTATATTTTTTTAGATGATAATTAGATGTAAGTTATTAAAAGGAAGTTTTTCGTAAATGTAAATTTTTCTTTTCAAAATAAAAGAGAAAATGTGAACTTTTTTTATTTTTTTTAATCCTTATGCTACAAGGAAGTAAATTTTTCAAGGTTTGTTTTTCAAATAAAGAAAAAGAAGGATATATCGGGTTTTTATTCAAAAAACGCAACTCTACAAATACATTTCTTAAAATAGAAAACTCAATGGGAATGAATTACAATTGNCTTATGCTACAAGGAAGTAAATTTTTCAAGGTTTGTTTTTCAAATAAAGAAAAAGAAGGATATATCGTGTTTTTATTCAAAAAACCTAACTCTACAAATACATTTCTCAAAATTGAAAACTCAATGCGAATGAATTACAATTGTTTTTTTTTAATTTTGTGTTTTTCCCCGTGACGGGGAGGGGGGGGGGCACCTCACTTCCACTCCTCGAGGTCCCAGTTGTCCGTACTGCGGTTGAGATGATAGGAGCCCACCGAAGAAGTTGTGGAGGTCTTATAAATCCTCGATGGGAGATTCTACAGAGTTGGTCGCATGCATCTGAAAATTTATAAAACGAGTGAAATTTGGTTGACAAAAAATCTACGGAAAATGCGACGAATAAGTTTTTCATGAAAACAATCCAGCACGGAAAATTTCTGCGGGAGAGAAAGCGAGCAAAAATTTCTATCATAAAAAATTTATTTCACAAAAAATTTCGACACTGAAAATTTGGAAGAAAACCAGAATACAAAAATTCTAAATCGAAAAAAAAACGAGACGAAACCCGAATGGAAAATACATGCAAACTCAATAAGAGACATTTAAAAACCGAAAAAAATGCACGCATTTTGGAAAAAATTCAACTCAAAATTTGAGGCTGAAAAATTGGACGACACTGGAACAGAAAAATTCGAAAACGAAAAAATCTAACACGAAAAATTTCAACGATAGAAAACGCGAGCAAAAATTTCTTTCACAAAACATTTCTTTCAAAAACAATTTCGACGCTGAAAAATTGGACGAAAACCGGAATAGAAAAATTCAAAAATGAAAAAAAATAAGACGGAAACCGAATGAGAAATACATGTAAACTCCATAAGAGACGTTTAAAAAACGAAAAAAAATGCAAACATTTTGGAAAAAATTGAACTAAAAAGTTGACGCTGAAAATTTTTAAACAACAAAAATTTCTTTCTCACAAAAAAATGCACGAGAATCGGACTGTAGAAAATTACCCAGAAAATTATGAACGAGAAAACTATGTGAACATTTTTTTTTATACAAAAAACCGAACAATTTTCACAAAAAATATCACTCAAAATATAAATAAAAACTTACCATCCCGTAGGTTCTCTCCATTTCAGTGATGACTGACCCGACCATTTTCAAACTTTTGTTCTTTTTGTCGAAATGGAAAATCACAGCACTGTACGAAAAACGGTGGAAACTCGTCACTGAAGACTATCCTGAAGAATATTAAGTTGTGAGTATGTCTTCCAAAGATCTGGCAGTTTACATATCTCGAATTGTTTATTCTCTTCCTCTTTATTTTTCTTTTTTCGCCACGATCATTCGTTTTTTCGGCGGTATGTACTTTTCATCCTCCGTGTATTTATCAACATATACACGTATGCGTTTCTGACGAAATCTAGGCTTTCGTTTTTCCCTGTAATTCTCACTTGGTGACCGACCTGCGAGATATTTATCGAACAGTTCGACGTCGTGATCTCTCCAAATTTTATTCATTTTTAGCGTCCTAAATATATTTTCACGAATGACTGACAAAAAATAAATCCACGTCACTCGAATTAAAAAAAATTCACAGCGGTCGTGCAATAGGTTTACTTTTTGGAACGTATAATAATGGTGGAGCCTTGGACGATCCGGGTTCTACTGTTGACTGCTGATTTACGGCATTTGAATCGTTTTCTGATCCTGATGGCCCGAATCCTGATGCTGGAACCCCTGTAACTCCTACAGTTGACTGGCTACCAATTATAGACAAAATTTTGTGTTCTTGATCTGTAAGCTCAGGAGCAGCGGTGGGATTTCCTGTAGATCGATCTGCGATATATAATTTCTGGTACTTTGTCTTAACTTTTGTCTTGAGATTTTTCCATACCTGCAATGATCCAATAATGAGAATGAAATATTTGATGAACAAAAATTTTGATCAATTACGCATTTACCAGTGGGATAATTAACTTTAGGCGAAAATATTAAAAGACATAGTTTGAAATTTCGTCTTTGACAAAACATGACATCGAAAACTTCTCAACATTTTCCCCTCATCCCCCTGATCACTCAGATAACCGAATTATTACGTTAGAATAATGCTTTCTACTACATCTGCACTTGATGAACTCAACATTGACATTCATCCAGCATAAAATTTCAATTTCATGTAGAAAATATCATTCAGTAGAAAAGTCGTAACCGGATTTAAGTAAAACATGAAATGTTCCATCGTGAGTTATGCTTCGAGAGTTATCTTGAAAACTTGTCATTTCACGACAAAGGGTCGATAGACTTTCTTTGACCCTTACGAAATTTTCTTCGAAAAGACTCTTTTGAGAATTTATCCTTACGCCTCTCATTACCGCGGAAATCTACTGAATACATTGAAAAGAGTCAGTCTTCTACGTCTACACTTTGTTTCATGTCTAGAAATTAAGATGAAGAATGATGGATTCAACCCAGAGAAGTCAGAGAATATTCCGCACCTTCCAAGCATTACAAGATGAAATGGGAAACTTTACGAAACAAATTGTCAATGAAAATTTATTTGTAATTTCATTGCATTCTTCATTGTATGTTTGATGACGGTAATTCTAAATATGCCTGTGGGACAGTTGCATGCTCACTAGTTTCGTAGGATTGTACATGTATTATAGACGCATTGGTATGGCTTACTGTCATGCACTGCGCTGCAGTTTTTATCGGTGCCTCCAGCACACAGATTTTGGCAGTTAAGCTGTGAAAAAAGATATTTGAGGTTATTTTAGAGATGTTACTCAATGCACAGTTGTGTACTCAAAATGAATAAATGAGTACAAACGTACTCTCCCCACATTGATACATATTTTGCATTGCTTTGCATGCCTAAATCTCCACGATTCGCGAAATTCGTATGTGTAGCCATATAATTGATAAAATATTCAATTTGATTCGCATTTATATGGCCTGATGTCAACGATGATTGTTCATCATCCCGGAAAATGAATAAATTATTATTACTTTACAGTTTTCACAGCTCTTCCATAGTTTCTCATTGTCCGTAATTTGTTCATGGCCTTGCCACGAATATTCCTAATTATATATTACAATTCACATATCTGTTAATCTCAAAACGTCAAATAGATGTTTTTTATCATTATTATTCATAGCAATAAGCTTTAATATCTTGAGATATTAGTTTCAAATCAATGAACTTACTTTTTTTTCTTCTTTGGTGGTGGACTCATAATTATTAGCTTTCAAATACAAGTAAAACAAACAAAATTGAAAAAAAAAGAAATGGATGGCTGTTGTGCTGATCTCATGTTCTTTAACCTCAACACACTAGAAAGATCAAAACGAAGAAAGTCAACAACGCTTGATCTCACCTAGTATCATAAATTGTAGTATTACATTTTTAAAAATCGAAATGAACAGAAATTTTATTTTGTAGATGGTACAAATTGTTTTTATACAGATATGTTGCTTTTCCTTTTGATGTAATAATTATTAGGGAGCTAATGGAAGAGACTTTACTTTAAAAATGACTTCTATCGAATCGATTATTTTCGTCGAACGTCGAATTATTTAGGTTATTTTTCCAATCCAAATTTCAGTCAATAGAATTGCAGCATTGGTCATTATTTTGGATAGCGTACACGAAATTCAACTGATAATTTTTGATAATTTCACTGGTAATTTTCCATGTTGCCTACAGAAGAAAAACAAATGATTTTCTGGTCGAGTAAACCCCTCTTTGAAATTGACAGATGGATTTTGTCTCAAGGTGAAATTCTCTTGGCCGAAAGTTAGATGGAAAAATAACCGCCCGAATACCCCACTCGAGCTTCAAAATTGATCGGGTATTTGAAGGTTCTCTGTACACAAACGAAGTCGTCAAGTTTTTCAGCAAAAATCACTCGTGCATTGCATTCGTGATATTCCAACACGAAAGGAATTGACTTCTTCGTTTTCTTGCAATGAACCTATTGGGAGATACACGATAATTTTGAAGGTCTTGAGGTATTACATGTGGGAATTGTATTTATCCTACCTTTTACTATTTGCAATTAAATCCATTGACAACGGATATAGAGATTCAAGCAGTTCCATGATTATATTTTTATGCTTTAGTAGATTTTTCCGAAATCTATGATGACAATCTAATCTCCGTTCGAGAGAAACTCTTTTTTTTGGAAAACGTGTCTCCATGACTCTCCTCAAACTGCCTAAAACACAAAACATGGGAATACTGCTTTCAAATCGTAAAAGAAACAATAAATTAGAGGGGAGTGGGGAATTAAAGAATCATAAAATCCGTATAATTTGCTGACCAAACGATATGATTTGGATGAACTTGATCTCATTTTTTAGCTCAAAGAAAAAGCTTGGGAATCGCGAAAAGTTAATTGAATGTCACTCAGCAGATCTCGAGTGAGTGACAATTGAAACAACCCATTTAGGTACCCCACTCGCCCCTACTTCATTTTATCGAGGCGACCTCACTTCAACCACTTACCTGCTGATTATTATATTTACCCCGCAGATGTGGCTCAACGAATTTCGCTCTCTAAGTGATTTTCTCACTTTCTCTACCCCTTATTCTTCACCGCTCATTCACTGATCCATTAACTCTTCCAGTTTCGCTCCGACATCAAAAATCAAAACTCAGATATTTACCAGCATCAATATCAACTCTCAGTTGTCGATAGGTAGTCAATTCTATTCACTAATTGATCAGTCAAGTATTTTTCTCATTTGTAACACGTATTTGAGTGGATTAACACTTTATTCCAATATAAATTGCAGCTGCTCCAAAATTAAAAATTACAAATGGAGGGGCAGTTGCGCATAATGCGTTCGCAAAACCATCATTTCGTGTCATTTAGTATCGTGTCGCCCCCTCGCAGAGGAAAATCGCAGCTTCGAAAAAGCGGCGGAAAAAGCGGCTTTTTGGTGAGAATAGCCCCCCGGGACTACTATAGCCCTTCCAGTAGAAAAGTAGAATCTTTCCGTTCGTTTTCAGGAGTGGGAGACACGGATACAGGTAGGAATCACGTGGAGTGGGGGTACCCTGGGAAGGAGAAACTTCTGCTAGAACTATATTACTGCCGAGTTACCGGCACAGGCAGCTCACCCAGCCGTCAGATTCGACCGTGGCGCCATCCCTCCCTTGGGGTCGTACTAATTCTGGCTGGGAGTCACCGAAACCCCGAGATCTGAGCCTCTACTTTAGTCTATCCTCTTTGATTTTTGCATTGTGCGTTAGCCCTTAATCCATGCCCGTAACGTCAAGGAGGCAGTCGACAGACGAAATAACGAATACAACGTACAGGAATAATATCCAGAATTTATTGAACATTTAATTATCGCATAATATATCAAGAGTGTTCAAAGAAATGTCGAAGGAGGAGCAGTTTGATGGAATGCTGTTGGCAATGGCCCAGCAGCATGAGGGAGGTGTCCAGGACGTGAGTAATTCTTAATCGATTCTGATTAACCTCTAAATTCCATGACAATCAATCAAAATTGATACACTAAAAACTCGAAGATACTTGGAGTAATCAACAAGAAATACCAGGATGCAACAAGGAATAATTTTATAGTGACGCGGGTGTGGGGGGATTCGTAGAGGACTATTCCTTGTTGAAATTTAATTTTTCGAAGAATATTGCATACTGGAGAGCTTAGTTTACATTTTACTGATTTATTGATTTTGATTTTCTTCAAGCTCTTGGATACAATCTTTAGTTTCTTGGCGAGAAAAACTGATTTCTATACTGGGGGAGGTGCTGGAGCAGCAGAAAAGGTAAAAGAGAGAATGTGAATTTATCATTATTATTTGATATAAGGGAGAGTCGGGTAAAACGGCCTCATTTGACTTTTTCGTGATACTCATAACTCAGAAACAAATTCATTAATTGAGATCACTCTAGGCTCATTCTAAAGGGGAAGAAGTGTAGTTTTCATAGAAAAAAATTATTCCATTTTATTCAAAATTGAATGAGCTGTTAACATTTTTGAAAAAATCAAAAGGGCCCCACTCTCCTTTTACCCCACTCTCCTCTAGACCTTACTCTATATAATTTAAGCCGTCCGTTTTTCCGTTCTCAGTTCAAAAAAGGTCCAGAACGGTACAGAATCTCCTGAAAAGTTCGTCAATTGTCCTCAAAACTACAATTTTTCAATGGAGAATGGGTTCATAAGGTTATAGAAATTTATAAAAAGGTCCAGGCCGAGACAACGGTTTTTTGCGAAGCAAATTTTACATTAATTTTGCGTGATTTTATCCTAAAATTACCCGAAAAATGTATAAAAACTGCTTCACTGATTTAGAGAACTTACCTACGAGACGCTTTTATTATCAATGCACTCTCTAGGTGCTCCGACAATATTTCAGAACATTTTGAACTTTTCTAGCATTTATCGCCTAAATGTAAATTTCAACATGAAGAAAATCGGACCGGCGTAAGGTGGGTCACCAAACGCACTAGTAAATTATTAGATGTATAAATTAATAATTCTCGGCCTTTTCTCGACAATGTTGTCATTTATTTATAATAAAGCGAATATAGATATAGCGGTTATTAATGTAATGATAAAGTGCTTTATTGTACTAAAAACAAATTCTGCTCCATTACGTTTTTCAGAAATCGTATCTGTCGATTTAGGGTCAAAATGATAGTTTTTTTACTTGAGCTGCATTATCTATGAATTAGGTGTTATTTTCATACCTAGCGAAAAATTTTCCAACTATTGCTTCCGTATGAAAGCATTGTAATCGTTCAAATTTAAGTTTTGGATTTTTTCTGTTATATCGACCTATTATGATCCAAAAAGTTCGAAAATGCATTTTTTAGTCCGTATGTGTGTGCATGTATGTATGCATGTATGTATGTGACAAAGTTTTTCGTCACGTTCTCGCTAATGAATCGATGGAAGTGAATAATTTCTTTTCTCAAATGAAGGTATTGCTAAGCCCTATCCATCGCCATCAATTAAAATTGAATTCATTGATTCATTTTTTTAATTTTCGATTTTTTTCCAAAATTTAGTTGTAACACGATAACCAAAAAAAAAAAATTCTGAATTCATTATATTTCGAACACCAGAATTTGGCAGATATCTCTGGATATTGCGGTTCAAATGAATTCAATCATAACTTAATATGTTTGTTTCAATGCGACTATGATGAAGTTAAAAGGTGGTTACAATAATTGTCTCGTATAATTTGATTTTTAGGATAATTTTAGGAAATTTCGAATTTTGCATGAATTCCCCTGAAAGTGAGCTTTCTGATGGTTCCTTTAAATTTGATCTTTCGAATGCATTCAATTATGTATAAATGAAATATTCAGCTATAATGCCCCGAGACCTTCAAAATTATCGGAATATTTCCCGATAGCTTCGTTGGAAACAAATGAAAGTGCCAAGTTTCGCAGGCTAAAAATCCCGAGTGCGCAGCACGAGGGATTTTTCTGCAAAACTTGCGGGACTCGATTTTTTTTAAGCGGAGCACAGTATTCGAGGGCTTCTTCCAGCAAAACATCCAATTGGTTAGAAATAAATGAATAGCTACTATGCAATTATCAGACGCAATTTCCAGAAGCTAGTGTACAATTTCCGAAAAAATTTGATGACAAAAAAGTATCGTGACCTCGAATACTGCGCTGTGATTAGCTAAAATCCAACCCCGGAAAATTCTCATAATAATATTTCATCGAAATTTTCTGATAGTTGAGATATTTTTTGATAAAACAATCAAAGAACGATCAAACAACAATTTTCATATTTGTGGGAAATTTACTTTCACTCATTATTCGAATGGAAGAAAAAGGTTCAAATTGATTCAATTATCATTGAAAAGAATTATTTCGATCTCACTTTGAACGAATAAACTCGTGACATAAACATATTCTATAATTTTCTGAAAAATTAAGCATAACACTGATAGAACGGTTTAGTCGAACCAAACGTCACGTTCGTTAACTATTAACGAATCGCGGTAATAGTTAAGAAGCGTCGTTTGTTGCAACTGAATCGTTCCACCTTTTCTATCAGTGCAGGAGAGAACATGTGCAAACCTGTTATGCGTAACTGAAATATCAATTAGAAGAAACTGAGATTTTAGTTATCTGGGGCTCATAACCCATATTCTCTTCAAAAAATCCAGTCAGAAAACAAAGAAAAATAGGTGTCGAATGGGAAAGATAGCATTGTAATTGTTATTATTATTATTTTTTTTTTACTCGTAAATGAGAACGCTGAACGATCCTCGAGGGTTCCGACTTCACCTCAAAGACCGCCCAGCAAGCTAAGCGATACAAACATTTCCTAATCGCTCTGCAATAGTGCTCCCTCTAACCAGAGGGTGAGCTCTATTGCAATCCAGAATCATGCTGCCTAAGTAGACGGAGGGACCCGAGGATGACTGCCTTCTGCATCTGGCCAGCCAAACTGAAGGCTTGACGCCTACAGGCCGGGATGGTTTTGAGCGCAGATATGAATGACTCCTTCATTCCCCCCAGAGAGCCAATGATAAGGACAACCAACTTTACTTTAAATCCTCTGTTTATTTGACGTAACTCAAACAGGAGTGATTGATATTTGAGCCGTTTCTCCTCTTCTTTCACTGTGATGTTCCTCTCAGCCGGAGCTGAGAACTCAATGACATTGATGATTTTGTCATCAAAATCGGAGAGCACGATGTCAGGTTTTGTCGCAAGGATTGGCCTGACAGTCGTGAACGAGAAGTTCCAGTAAATCTTACACCTCGTTCACAACAACGGACTCAATATCTCCTGGAGCATACGGCAGCAGTGGGGTTCTGTCTATCCCATAAGAGTGCCGTAGATGGAAATACAGCACTCTCAAAGCCGCATTATGTCGATGGATATAACTCGTGATGGCATATGTCGGGCAAGCCGATAAAAGATGCATCAGAGNAAGCCGATAAAAGATGCATCAGAGTTTCCGGGGACTGCTTGCAAGCCCGACATCGAATGTCTGGAACTTGCAACCCCATAACACGACTTCGATAGACTAGGGTGTTTACCACACCATCCTGGCAGGCGCAAATGAAACCCTCAGTTTCGGACATCAAGCCAGCTGACTTCACGAAAGAGAATGTCAGCTGGACGGAGAGACCCTGCTCTTCCACATGGCGGAAGAATACGCCATGCATGGGCCTATCAACATGCTGGCGAAACAAGGTGGACTTCTCCGCTGCCTTGATGGTCGCTCTACGCCGAGTGTTTGATGAGATGCCTGGATCGGGGAATTAATTGTGCGGATGGATGAGTTGGAGTCGGATTACGGGGAGTGGGATGAGTAGAACCAAGAAATGAGCGGAACACGTGCACGTGGTCACAAATTCACTGTATTTGTCAAAGTTATATTCACAATAATTAAATGTCACTAATTGAGTCACTGATAAACCGTAATAATGAGCGGACCGATAATAATGAGCCGACTAATTCCTTGAATTGATAATAATTGAGCTGACACAATGAGTTAATCCGAGTCACTAGAGAAAAGCAGTACAATAAAAGAAGTGTCTATAACTCGATCCCGGAAACGAATGAGAGAGAGACACGGGCTTACAGGTGCCACGTGCCCTAATTCCATGGTCACATGACCTAATTTAATGTAGATCATATGGTAATTTAGAGCGGTCCAGGAAGTGGCGCCTCAGGTGCTGGAATTAATAACCCCCAGTCATCTGAGGTGAGCGCGTCAGGTGTGCGTGAGTGGGGAGAGAATGGATGAGCCTTGCGTGCGTTAGTGTGAGGGACCTGTCAGCTGACAGGATTTCCAACACCGAGATTTGGCCATGAAGGCTAATGAATCACCAGCCAACTGATCATCTCGGCCAGTTATTATTATTATTATTATTATTATTATTATTATTATTATTATTTTATTCTCCATCTTCTTCGTAATCATTGCCGTCAGTGCAATGGAATAGATTAATTTTGAATGAATTCTGGGGGCGAATTAATCCAGCGAGGGTATTGCGTCATGAAAGAAGCCCGGCGGCGCATGTAGAGTTCTACCCAAGGATGAAATGCGAAGTCACGTCAGATCTTACAACCGATTGGGGACGCTATAAATCACTGCGATATCTGGTGGGTATTGCCTGCACTAAGAAAAATGGCCGTCCGATGGTTTATCGTTGGTACTTCAATCAATTAATTTCCAAATCCTCAAGTTTTTCTAAAATATGACAACATCGGAACTTCGAGTACAACAATAAAAAACAATACTGAAATGAATGAGTTGAAGGGGAACTACTACTGTCAACTACATAGTGAGGGTTTGAACAAGTTTGAAGGGGTAAACCACCGGTCGTCCATGTTATGAGGGCGATCACTACGCCACCATCGGTAAATACCGGTCCCAATTAACTCCTCCATTGTGTTTAATAACTGATTCTGAAAAGACATTCGGAGAAGAAAGTTTGAATGATAAAGTAGAAAAAATCATTGGTTTTTTTTAGAGAAGTTGTTACTATTCTTACGATTCTTCCATTTTAATCATTCTGTTCCATTTGCAATTTAAAATTGAATATAAATTCTCTGGAAGGAGCTTTTTTGTTTCTCCAAATAGACATGGCATGCAAATCCAATTAGTTTGTTGTCATAGAACTCATCATCTATAAATCTAGGATACATTCCTTCCGAAGTATTACGTTGATGACATATACAAGCTGTGTAGGAATTATGTTAATATTGAGGATTTAAATAACTATTTGATTTATTCATCATATGTCCATTGATTGAAAGTTTTTACTAAAAATAATCTGCAATAAAGGAATAGTATATTTCAGGGCGAGTGCCATGGGGTTTTTTCTAAAGTAATTTCTAACCCCATAGAAATTACCGGATGACTCATAACTTGGCCCTTCTTCGCGATAATTCCATGGGCTCTCAAGAACGCGTAATTATGCAGATTGACGAACTCCAAAACGTACTTAAATCTCGACATGATATAAATAATTAATAAAAAAAAGTAAAAATCCCCAAAACATTACCACGTTTTTTTTCGGGAAATAGCTAACTGGAATCGCCTAAAATTAAACCTCGCCATAGCGGGAAAACTAGCTGAAGTCCTCAAACAAAAAGAAACCTCGCTGAAGCGGGAAAGCTTGAACCTCTCTCTCATACTTTTAACTCACGGATCGGCCTTATGTCGCCGGAGTAGATTTTTCTCAGGTCGCATGGGTGTCCCTAACGAACATTCCCACATGTTCGTTACACAATAATCAAGCCCTTTTCGGAAACTATGAAAACCTTGTTCAATCTGAGATGGAGAAATACCAAAAATTCCGTCTTGGATGGCTTTGTTCAAATCATCTTTGGTCTCGGGTTTTCACGCATAAACATTATCTTTCAGAAAGCCCCATAAGAAGTCTCACGGGTTCAAATCGGGTGAATAAGGGGGCCACTCCATACCTCCATGCGCAAACTTGGGGTATCCTAATCCGATGACGCGATCACAATACACTTCATAAATAGCCTCAAATACGTCCTTAGTTCTATGCGGTGTAGCACCATCTTGCATAAAATAATAGTTCTTAACCAATCTTCTTCTTTTAGCCAAAGGGAAAAATTTAGTTTGTAGCATTTCTCGATAACTATTGCCTGTAATGGTCCCTTCTATGAATTGTAAGTGTACTGTTTTGATTGAAATAGCTGCCCAAACAGTCACTTTAACAGGGTGTAAAGACTGCCTCAAATGAGTGTGGATTTTAGCGACCCCAAAAAACGGTAATTTTGTTTATTTACATATCCATTTAAATAAAAGTGAGCTTCGTCTGTGAAGATTATGTGATTGATGTCGATCTCATCATTTTCAAATTTCTGTGTCATAATTTTACAAAACTCAATTCTCTTGTTTTTGGAATCTTCTGTGAGCAAATGATGGGGCGTAATTTTGTAAGGGTGTAACTTGAGGAAATTCTTCAATATTAATCTCAGTGTCTCTCGGTTCAGCTTCAACGTTGCTGCTGCTTTTCGTATCGAATCCGTTGCATTATTCTTGAAATGTTCTTCGATCTTGGCAATTGTATCTTCTGTTGTAACTGAGTGTGATGGACCAGGAAGATCATGACGAAGGTCCTCAAGACCATAATACTTGATGAAATTATCAATTACTCTGGGAGAGAAAGTAACAAATACTTTAGTTTAATACGAAAGTTTTAGTCAAAAGTGAGGTTATACGATGAACTCAAATAATTTTTTTTTTATTTTCACCTTCTGAGGGTGTTTTGACTGGCTACTTTTTTACTTCCAAATTTGGTACAAAAGTCTCTATATGCTTCAGTATCGTTTTCACCTCTAGTATAAAAACACTCGATAAGATATACTTTTTCTTCGTTTGTAAGGTTACTCATTTTGAAGTACAAGTAGTGCTTTTTGTAGCGTCTCAATAGAAACTGACAATACTCTAGTATATACACTGAGAGAAAAATATGATTCTTCTGACTATATTCCATCACCATCGAACTATAGTCAAAAAGTCCTCAACAATTTTGCATGGGTTACTGTAACTATGGCCGGAGAAGTGATTACTACAATGGAATGTAGTCATTGCAAATATTTTATAGTTCTACTCATGATAGATTTGTCGTGGTTACTTTTGAACTTTGGTTAGTTTAACTGCATTTTGATTCGCAAAAATTACGGTAGTGAAGGTACTGNAAATGAGTGTGGATTTTAGCGACCCCAAAAAACGGTAATTTTGTTTATTTACATATCCATTTAAATAAAAGTGAGCTTCGTCTGTGAAGATTATGTGATTGATGTCGATCTCATCATTTTCAAATTTCTGTGTCATAATTTTACAAAACTCAATTCTCTTGTTTTTGGAATCTTCTGTGAGCAAATGATGGGGCGTAATTTTGTAAGGGTGTAACTTGAGGAAATTCTTCAATATTAATCTCAGTGTCTCTCGGTTCAGCTTCAACGTTGCTGCTGCTTTTCGTATCGAATCCGTTGCATTATTCTTGAAATGTTCTTCGATCTTGGCAATTGTATCTTCTGTTGTAACTGAGTGTGATGGACCAGGAAGATCATGACGAAGGTCCTCAAGACCATAATACTTGATGAAATTATCAATTACTCTGGGAGAGAAAGTAACAAATACTTTAGTTTAATACGAAAGTTTTAGTCAAAAGTGAGGTTATACGATGAACTCAAATAATTTTTTTTTTATTTTCACCTTCTGAGGGTGTTTTGACTGGCTACTTTTTTACTTCCAAATTTGGTACAAAAGTCTCTATATGCTTCAGTATCGTTTTCACCTCTAGTATAAAAACACTCGATAAGATATACTTTTTCTTCGTTTGTAAGGTTACTCATTTTGAAGTACAAGTAGTGCTTTTTGTAGCGTCTCAATAGAAACTGACAATACTCTAGTATATACACTGAGAGAAAAATATGATTCTTCTGACTATATTCCATCACCATCGAACTATAGTCAAAAAGTCCTCAACAATTTTGCATGGGTTACTGTAACTATGGCCGGAGAAGTGATTACTACAATGGAATGTAGTCATTGCAAATATTTTATAGTTCTACTCATGATAGATTTGTCGTGGTTACTTTTGAACTTTGGTTAGTTTAACTGCATTTTGATTCGCAAAAATTACGGTAGTGAAGGTACTGTAATGTTATGTGTCGCATACAAAAAAAATCGTATCGTTCACCAAAACTGCCTCAACTATTTTCTTATTGTAAATCGAACTTCAGATTTTTTTCTCAGTGTATCTAATGGACCTAACCTTCTGGGTCTCAGTAGGAAGGGAAGACATGTGTCTATACTTTAGGCAACTTCCCATGTATCACCCTGTAATTATTTAGCGCCAATCTTTGAACCTGGATCCGTTAGCCGCTAAACCTCGGGTGACGACTCCATCGAAGTTGACTCGTTGATGATCAGGATAATGGGATTATAGGGGTAACTCGAAATAAATCGAATTGACAAGTTCTTGAAGAGCGCAATCACACTTTTATTTAAAATATTTTATATCCACACTTTAAAACTTTGCATTACAAATAAACTTTATAACTTTTGGAAAAAACTCTAAACATATTACTCGGAAAAACTAATTGAAGAGAGAAGCTGAAGGCTTATCGTAGAACAGCCACGATGGGACCAACTCAAACTTAAACTTAACTTTAAGGAACTTCCCCAGTAAGTATACTTGGTGAAAATTTCGAAATGGTATAAAGACGCAATATTTGGATCATATGTTGTTGAGCACAATCAAAAACTATTCCCAAAATTTCAAGTACCTTGTCCACCCCATTTTCGAGATATACATCGTCAAAAATGGAAAAAACACAAAAATTGAATGTTTGGCGATGCATATCTCAAAAATGGGGTGGACCAGGGACTTGAAATTTTGGGAATATCTTTTTAATGTGGTCAACAACATATGATCCAAATATTGCGTCTTTATACCATTTCGAAATTTTCACCAAGTATACTTACTGCGGAAGTACCTTAAGGGTTGGGTCCAACAACCCCCACTAGCCCACAAGTTGCGCACGCAAATCTGGCCCAAGGGAAAGGGAAAAGTGAAACCCAAGGGAAAACGGAAGAAAAGGGGGAGCGTGTGACGTCGCAAGTTTTCCCCTCAGAGGGTTTTAGGCCCTCTCGGCGATAGGACGAACAAAGGAGAGCCCACACGTGTCGAACACATGGTACATAGGAACTTTCGAAATAAACAGAACTGAGATTTTACTACTTGGGACCGTGACCGCTAATTTTACTTTCCTCTATAAAATTTGGATTTTTCAAGGTAAAGGCTTTTCCGTGATGAGTTTTGGAGGGCAATAAATTTGAATTTAAACTGTTTGACATTTACAATTTTCTGCAACGGGTTTTCTCACGATTGTGGAGTTATTTTCTTCCTTTGTTCATTGACCTTTCTTTCCCGTACTTCTCAGCATACTACGTTTTAAAAAAATAATTTTAAAAATCATTTCCGAACCATAATTTGAATTTCGTGGATTTTTATGGTCGATTAATAGTGCCATCCTATTCTAATCTACAAAATTCAACGTCGGGACGTTACATATTTTTCCGTAGTGACTTTCACTTTTACCCGTTCGGGGAACGGTCAATACCAATCCCCGGGCTCGGAAAAGTGAAGGTCAGTACGGAATAGTACATTACATGCCCGAGCCTTGGAAAACAGATCACCGTCCTCCACGTGCAAGATTGCCTTCCGAGCCGAAGGCGAGGATGGTAAGCACGTGGGGGAGGGTTATATGTTTTCCATGGCCCCGGGTAGAAATTACGCCGCTCGAGCTCGGCTCGGAACCCGTATCCCAGCTAGAAATACGCCACTCCGCCCCAGCTTGGGATAAACTCTACGCGCGTCACATGTACCCGAGGTTGAGCCGCGTTACGCACTCACAGCCCAGCGTTAGACTATTACGCGAAATGCTTCGCCGGACTTTAGTTGAATGGCCACTGCTCAANCCCGGGTAGAAATCACGCCGCTCGAGCTCGGCTCGGAACCCGTATCCCAGCTAGAAATACGCCACTCCGCCCCAGCTTGGGATAAACTCTACGCGCGTCACATGTACCCGAGGTTGAGCCGCGTTACGCACTCACAGCCCAGCGTTAGACTATTACGCGAAATGCTTCGCCGGACTTTAGTTGAATGGCCACTGCTCAACCTCAGGTTCATCTCCAATTACTCAATCCCAGTATACTTAACCTCAATAATGATTTGACAGGTCCGATGGCATCGTGATTTAAGCGAAAAAACAATCGAATAAATGTGAAGGTGGCATGCTTTTTCAGATGAAGAATCACAAGCTCATCAGAAATAACGTGATATTAACTAATCGAATGAGATTAATCTGAAAATACAAGGTAGAACAATTCACTGAAACGTAGTCAAAACTTTCTTTTTTCTCGCGAATACAACAAACAAAATCAAGAAAAATAATCACTTGAAAAACGTTAACGAACCTTTATTATTAATTATCAACGCGACAGGAGAGGATATTCATTTTTGGATAGGCCTACGAGTTCTAAGAATATTCTACGATTTATTAGGGAAATGTTGAATACAGGTATGCCAAAATAACACGCATAAAAAAATTCAACAGAAAAACCTAGCGCTTTCTATTAAATTTCTATTGGAATTCTATGAGAATTCTCTGGAAGTTCTATTAGAATTCTATTCGTTTCTTGCGCCGATTCTATAGGAGATTATGCAACTTCATAGAGTCTTTTTGTTAAGGTAAAATTTGGTGCAAGAAAGTAAATAGGTTTTTATGTTCCTATAGATTTTCTTAGGCATAAGATTTCTAAGCTTTTTCCGCTCGGTTTTTCTTCTTTTCTTTTAATCAAATGCAGGAACAAACCTTGGAAAATTCATGCCCAATAGTTTCTGTGGAAGAAATCCTAACAGAATAAATTATCTAGAAAAATCAATGGATTTTTTTCTACAAACAAATATCTATTAAAAATGCAGGGGAAAGTTGCATAATTTTCAATGGAATTGACGCAAAAAAAAATAGAATTTTTCAATAGAATTGCAATAAAACTTAAATAGAATTCTCATAGAGCTCCAATAGAAATTCAATAGGAATTCTTAGAGAAAGTTCCAGGTTTTATATTCGATGACAGAGGGAAAAATCAGTAAATTTGATATTTTATAGAAAGTTCAGTGGAATTCCATTTTTTTTAATAGTAAGAAGACAAGGATTTTCCAACGTATTCAAATTTTAAATCGATATTCTAAAAATGCATAAATATCATTCTATTCCACCCTCCACTCGAAACGACACGACTCAATCGGAGCTGAGTTCTAAGCGTTGAGCCACAGCTCAAACTCAAGTGCCGGATTATGCCGTCTGATGAGCGTTCGACTGTGAGCCGGTATGGAGCGGTGTGTCGCGGCGTGAACTCGGGTCAAGCGGAAAGCCGAGGCTGAGCTCGCGCTCACCCGAGTGGCGGCTGAATCTCCGATTGAATTTCTACCCGGGGCGAGGTGTGTATATTAATTTTCGTGTTGAGGAACCTGCAAAACGCCAATTTCGTGGCGCGCAGCGCCACGAAAATGGGGTTTTTCAGGTCCCGTGACACGAAAAAATAATTAATGTAGCAGCTAGCAAAGTGTAACGCAGAGCAGAATGCGACTGTTAGTTATCTTTCCTTTTACATAATTAAGCCTTCCATTTTAGCCTGTTTTTTGGCACTACATCATGTAAAATTTGAAAAATGTCACCTAAGTATTAGTTGCCAATCTTAATGCTGCATTTTTTAAATTTCTTTTTTTAGTCAAGTATGAAGAGTAAAGTGGCGCAAGTTTGGTTATCCAATCATCTCAATAGTAAATATTATACTCAATAGGGTGGCCCATTTTACGGGTATTCCTGAATATTTCCGATTTCGCCTCAAAAAATGATTCTTCAGTTGATAAAATACCCCTGTGAATTTTTTCATATTTTTAAACTGCATTTTGATGGTTGCGCCGTGTGTTTAAAGTTTGACTAACATTTTTGACCTACTGGCAGTGGAGGTCATAAAACTTGGGTAGAAGTTAAATATCCTCAATGATACGCCCGTGTCAGGTTGTAAGTATGGCTCCGAGTGAGGGTTCGGGTGTGTCACCTAGGTAATTGTTTTTTTTTTGTATTCTTTAGTCTTTAATTATTCTCGATATATTGAGAATTGGATAGTCCTCATGGGCAAAATATATTTTTTCAATCTGAAGAATGTATGAAATTAATTGAAATGTTTCGAAAAATAATGATATAAAATAGAGTTGAAGGAAATAAGCATAATTAACCTTCTGAGTTAAATAAACGCTCCCAGGATTCCTTCGGATTAAGTTAGATTTGTCCAATGCCTTTTTTGTTACAAATGTAGTTGACACTTCTTTCAAATATATGGGAAATATAAAATTCTCAATATATCAAAAATAATCAAAGAGTAAAAAATACAAAAAATCAAAGAAAAAGAAGTTATTGAAAATTTGATACATGAAATATTGAAGAACAATTTTTCTGGCCTAATGAATGGAATCCCCTCTTCCACCACTCCTTGACATTATCGTGGATTTTCCTTGCTCCCTTCTGCCGCCTGAAGGGTATTACTGACGCACTACAGTTATCATAGAAGGTTCTCCTCTTTTCTTATCATTTTTTCATGAATGCATCATCCAAAAACATGAAAACTATACACAAAATTTCAGCTAAATTTTAAAGCAGCTCTACGATGCGAGTTCAGTCCCGTCCCAGCGCAGGTTAGTTTGGCAGGTCAAATTTTTTGCCTAGGCTCAATTTCTGTGTTTACGACCGTTGTAAAAGCACCGCATGAGCCGGACACCTGTCTTTACTGGAAATTTAGGAATTATCTTTCGCATTTTTTTCAAAATTCAATTGGTGGGGAAGAAAATTTTTTTCTTTGAATTATTGTCAGATAGTTCCATAATCCATCAACCGAATCGGTATGAAAAATGGCCAGATACCCAGCGTGCTAGAGTCGTCTAAAAATCACTGAATTGAGTAGAAATGAGGATTTTCATTTTGATAAGTAATAAGTTTTCTGTTGAGACAAAAATTAATTCTGTTCTTAAATCTCCCTCTGAACGATTCACGGAGGGGAAACACCGAGAGATGTAATAATTGAGTCCTTAAAAAATTATTGACACATTCGATCTCTACGATGCGTGTAAAAGTCCATAAGAAATAAAACTACATGGCGCAACCTTGAAAAATGATTCAAAAATTAAAAAAAAATTCACATGTACTTTCCATGTCATTGGTTATCTTTATCAAACACGAAACTTATGAAATTCAATTTTTTTTACATATGAGCCATCCTAATACTCAATTATTGTTGATCACGCAAAAAAATCTCGAAGTCACTTTGCATTTCACGTATATGCATAAATGAGAATTTATTTGATGAAATGATGATACTTCGACAATTTTGTCAGGAGATAAATCGTTCACAATGATCCATTTCTCTCCTTGAACGACGCATGCTGGGAACGTTACCTGCACGCCCATTGCCACCATTAGAAATTGACGATGAAGAAGACAAACCATCAAGTGCCTTATCGTGCGAGCATTTCAATCAATCTCAACAAAGAAAGAAAAATTACAGATAAAAAAAAAGAAAATTAAAATGAAAAAATTCATGATTGAAAGAAAGACTAATAATGAAAGAATGAGACTGTAATAGATAAAAATTAATTTACCTTCAGACATTTTGAAGAATCAATTAACCCTTCAGAACTCGCGCTCAGCCACCGACCTTCGTTACTCGCGTGGTGAGCGCTGCGCCGCCCGTGCTTTCAGTAACGCAGCGTTGTCACGTTCATAGGTACGCGCCGAGCGTGCGGCGAGCGGGAAACAGCAACAGCGGAATTGAAAATTTTACATCCTTCGTTACTCGCGCACGGCACCGCTTTTGCGTATGAGCCTCAACAATTTATTATTTTTCGTAGCCTTGATGGATTTTCAGCGGATAAGAACCTTGCTAATCCATTCTAAATGATTCAAGCTAGGCATTCTAATTTTTTCAATTTTTTGAAAGCTCAATTTTGCAAGAGGCAAGCGAAAATTTGAAAAAGGCAGCGCGGCGCTTATAGCGCGAGTTCTGAAGGGTTAAGAAATCACCCGAAACACAAAACCAACGAAACTGAACAACTTCACAAACAGCGTTCATTTTTTTTTATAAAGGAAAAAGAACGATGAAACATTGAAAAATAACAAATTAAAGGCGTGTATTTTGTCATATTATTAATAAAAATGTTATTATTGTAATACTTTTGACTATATTAATAATAATCCACAATAATGAGCTAAACGTGGTTTATGTAGATAACGAAGTTGTTGAATACGGAGCCGATGGAAAAACCCATTTCAATAACTGAGCAATCGTTCAACGAAAATATAAATAGTTCAACGTGGATAAAAGATGTAACTCTTAAAGGAAATGCCACCTTAATGGGACGAGAATATCAGACTATGAAGGAACAAAAGGGTGAGGCGAGTAATAGAAACAAATAAAAGAAAAACAATCTATTGTATCTAAGAAAGGGATAATAAAAATCATAATTATGACAGAATTCCATTAAGTAGAAAATTTAAAACAATTAGTTAAAAAACAATGAACAATATACAATGGAAAACAAGTGGCCCATTGTACAGGTGTAAATCTCGTATAGTTTTTTTGGCTAATAAATTAGCACATTGCTTCCGAATGGCTTAATCGAATTAAAACAAACAAGTGTATATTCTGTTTTCTGTCAATAATTTCAGCTTAGTAGGGATCCTTCTTGATGTTTAACCTCAAGAAAATTCAATAGATTTTTTTTCAAAGATAATTTACGGTAAAATTTTCTAGTGAACTGAATTTATTTTAAATTAGACAGATTAAGTGAAAACAAAATGAATGTAAAATTTGATATCATGAGAGTTCATGCTGCTGATACATCAATGTCGATGTCTCCTCGGTCATAAATAAATTATTCAAATTTTATTTTTCTCTTGAATAACTTTTCGACTTTGTGTCTAGGTTTTTTGGTTATATTCGCACACCTTTCAGTGATGAATGGGTTGATGGTAGACCGGGTTATGCATTTCTTTTCCGGAGGTCTTTAAATCAATTTTATAAAATGATTTTATATACTGAGGAATGTGATCAAGATATCGAATCATATCTTCCGCAACATAAAGTAATTCATAATTTATAATAAACACTCAATATAAAACTTTATTGATATGTTTGTTTTTTAGTTTATGCATATCGAGCATGCTATCCCAGTGCGTAATCCAAATCATTTTGTTGTGAATGAAGAAGATCATGACAACAATGTTTATTAATTATTCTTTTCTCTCGTTTTATCGTATTGACACATTAATTTTTCTATTGTCCCATTTTTATTTTAACAAATGCCTTTTAGTTAATACCCACGCAATTCAATTGGTGTCAGAAGTGTCGTGATTAAATTCCATGATATTCTCGTCGCGAATTTGTAAAAAAAAAGTGCTGGATTTCTCCTCAAAATGTATCGACAGAGAATGAACTTAGACGATGGACTTTTTCCTGATCTGGGACATAACAGGGAAGTTTTTGATAAATTTGTAGACAATAAAATTACATTGAATAATCACGCGATTAGATATTCCATGGACGAGTTTCTTTCCAATCGTCATACGAGTATTCAAAATTTATTACAACGCGAATTAGAGAATGCCGTGAGCAGGAAATTTAATGCAACTCTACGGGGAGAAATTCGTTCCATCATTCGGTTTGAAATGTCCGATGCCGTTCAAGGTGAAATATCAATCTCTTTCGTATCTATCCAAATGGATTTATTGGAAACAACTCATCAGGAGATTTATTTGAAGGCAACAACGGTGAAAGGAGAATGACTTTCATTACTATAACAAAATCTTTTTCAATCGGTCTCAGTCGTTCGGGAAGAGCTCTTAGGGACATTACGACATTACCTACAATACAGATTTACCAACGTATGAGAGAGAATTCTTCAAACTGTACAACAGGACATCCACAGGAGAACCCGAATTGAACTTCCGGATATTAATCCAGATAACAATTTTTCATTTATTAATTCTTTTTCTAATTCGGGTTTTAAGCCTCCTATGGCCAATGACTTCCGTTTCGATTCAATCTGGTTATTAATTTCCTAAATCAATCGGTGTAGCGTCTCGCTACATCCGAACACAAGGGTTCGCGTTGACCAGCGTCGACCAGGACACAGGCACCTGAGTCACACACATACAATATGTCGCGCGTTACCTTAACAATATTTTATCCGAATCTGAATACAAATTCAGTCTGGCGCTAACCCCCAAATACTCAGCAAGTCGACCACCGGACTTCTACGTAACATCTTTACTTTTGTATATACCTTTGAACGTTTTGTAAATATATTGTGATTAATTAACGTAATCGCATTGTTGCAGAATTGGACCTTTTCACAACAACCTTCAATTCCTACATTGGTGACCCCGACGTGATCTGATTAGCAAAATTCCACGTTCTAAGCGCTAGAAGTAAAAAATCTTGGAGTGGCGTGCATTTATCATTGAAAGTTTTATTCGTGCATCCCAGTGATTTACTTCCATCCTGGTGAATATCTACGCATCCTAGACTTCTTAGTGCCGTACAACCCGCGAGTTCAAGTGTTGAATTTAATTGCCCGCGATGGAAAAGTCGTAAACTTTGTTGCGCGGGTATGCAACGGCGTTTTCAAAACGGCGTCTCGTGAGTTCTGGAACATTCCAATCGTCCGAGCGCCGAGCCTGGGCTTCGCAGTGTTCTCACGAAAAACCAATGCCAGTGAATGTCTTATTTTTCTTTTTCACACCGGCACATTACCGAGTACCAAAGACCTTGTACTGTGCTAGTGAACAAATAAAGACTAATGACGACTTTATTTCCTCACAATTTATTTTTCTCAAATTTATTTTCTCCTGAATTTGCGACAAATTCGAAACGATGAAAACCGCGCAAGCAGCTACTGTAATGGCTGCACATGAGCAGCTGGACAGTGTCACTCAGGCATGAGGGAGGGAAGAAAGTAACCTCATGCCGAACCAGTCCGATGGCAGCGTTGAAAACTTCGGGCCGACCCACTGAGCTCAACTCCGTTAAAGCATCGTCGAGAATTACACACAAAATGCAGGTAGCATCAACTCTACCTTCACTGAGAAAAAAAATTGCTTTTGCCAAGTATATTTACTAACTACAAGAAAATTTACTTGGCATTTACATGTCTTATGCAAATATTTATATACATTTAGTACATAAATATTTGCATAAGACATGTAAATATTAGCAGTAGTAAATAAAAGCAATTTGTTTTCTCAGTGTTCACGAGTATCAAGCTCTCGATTGGTACGAAGTACATCAACTTAGCGAAAATGGACATCACATGCGTGGCGCGGGCTAAGGAGGCTGGTCACCTCAACCGCAGTCTTTTCGCATCTACATTCGCAAGCGAGATTACACGGACAACAGGGTAGCAGGACCCTCGCTTTCAGTCCGCGGCAATATCGAGGCATGAGAGAGAGAAGAAAGTAGCCTCATGTCGAACTTCTCTGATGGCAGCGTCGAGAACACCTGGCCGACTCACCGAGCTCATCTCCGCCAAGCATCAACGAGGATCTCGCTCTTTGGAATACGTGACGTCACATTGACAAGCGAAAGACGTCTGCACCAGAGCATCCACTACTCGGATACACATAATTGAGAGGTACCCCACATACCTGCATACACACGCACCATCGCAACACACGCCGAAGGCAGACACAACGCCAAGCGCTCACGATCATCCCAGGCATCAACAACACTAACAATTGCGCAGCACTAACGATTCCTGGGAGGCAGGAAGAAACGCGTAACATTCGCACGTCTTCTGCTTGCTCAACTGATAATGTATCTGTTCCGAAAATAATATTTTTCTGTTGCAGACTTCAAAACGTCGTTTCTACTCAAGCAAGGGAGCCATGTAGCGTCTTGCTACATTCGAACACTAGGGTTCACGTTGACCAGCGTCGACCAGGACACACAGACACCTGAGTCACATACATACAATACATCCCGCGTCACCTTTATAATATTTCATCCGAATCTGAATACGAATTTAGTCTGGCGCTAACCACCAAATACTCAACAAGTCATAATAAATGGAATCGGGACGAGATGGTTTCACATTTAGTGACATGTTTACAGGGAAAAACTCAATCCATTCTTCAGTCTTTCTTCAACAGAAATTATCGATTTTTATAGATTAAAAAAAGAATTAGAGTCACGTTTCGGGGAAGAAATATTTTCCCAAATGTACTATTATATAATCAATTTCAAGCACGCGATCAACGTATCGATGAAGATTTTGCAACTTACGCGGCAGAATTGGAAAGACTTGCTCGTTTCGCATTTGCTGCGGAGACGGAAAGATGCCGCGACCGTGCCACGTGCTTCCGATTTATTGACGGCATCCGGAATTCACGAATTGAAACAATTCTTCATTCGGAACATATTGAATCCCTCCAAATGGCCCTCCTACGCACAACGGAAATGCAATCGATTCATGCTCTCGTCGATAAAAAAACGAGTTACTCAGTATTTCTATACAAATCAGAATATTTCTTCAACTAATAAATCGAAAATCAATCCACAAATTCGTCGAATAATTTTTCAGCATTTCTCCAACCCCAATAATAAAATTCGCAAAAAAAATTCAATAATAAACGAAATATTACTTGTTTTACTTGCGGTAAACTGGGTCACTTCAATACTGAATGCAAAAATCCAGTTTCTTCTGATGTAAACGCGTTTCCTAGTTCAATAATGAATCCGAATGAATTTCAGAATCATAGAAATTTCAATTCAAATTCTACTCCGTATTTCCATCGTAATTCTCAAAATAATTCTCATTTTCAATCACGTAATCAAAATGCCAATCAAAACAGTAAATGTTATTCTACCCAAAATCAAAATTCGTGCAATTCTTCTAATGATTTGAGTTCCGATGTACGCTCCAATACATCCCATTCTATAGAATTACCATCTCCCCATTCTGATCAGGAGAACTAGATAGAGTCAATTTGGAAACGGTCAAATTGACTCCTTTCGAATCAAAATCTTGTTTCAAAACCTCAAATCAATCAAATAATTTATATTTAAAATGATTCGGAAAAATCAATAATCGATTTCGTTCGATTCTACTTGATACAGCATCAGATATCACCATCATAAATCCTTGATTTTTCTCTAATAATTTAACTTCTCTTCTATGAAAACTCTTCATCAAAATTTCACGATTTCTACTACTAATGGTTCGAAATTCGATTACATTGCTTTCAAACAAGTCATTATTTCAATTTGCAATATTTCAATTTTTATTGATGCTGTCTTTGCTGAGATCAAGATTGATTGCATTTCATATCAAAAACTGGACTTCTTATTGAATTTCAATCCATTATCAATCGGAAATTTAATGAGAATTCTTCCCAGAAAATAGTTTCGATTTATCAAACTTCTATCGATCATTGCTAAAATTCTTTAACGATTCTTTGTGAATTTTTATGTGAACTTTTTCAATCTGCATCTAAACTATTGGATGAGAATCAGAAGAATCTTTTCCAACAATTTTTAATTGAATTTCAAGACAGGTTCGTGAGGAATAATAAAGAATTAGGAAATTACGTTGGTTTGCAATATCGAATTTTCATTCAAAATTCTACTCCGATTAAACAGTTTCTTCGTAGAATCCCGTATCATCACAGAGAAATTGCATTTGATTTATTAAAGGTAGTGTTTCCCAATACCCAAAAAAATATCGATACTCAGTATCGTATCGAAGCAGATTGCTTGGTATCGATACCGCAAAGTATCGCCTTGGGAAATATCGATACTCGTAATATCGATCTTTTTAAAAATTCTGGATGACAATGGCAAATAAAAAAAAATTAAAGTTGAAGAATGTCGCGTTAAAAGACCTTAAACATTCAGATTCATTCACATGAGGATATCCCAATATTGTTTACAATTTGGTACAAACCATTCTATAGATTCCCCCACTTCCAATCATCAAATTTGTCAATTAAATTGCGCGAGGAAAAATTGAGATAAGTTATGAATATTCAGTGTCATTCATATTACAGGTTGCACAGAATTATTATTTTGTTCATTCGAGGGTGGAACGTCACTAGAGTCACTAGGGAATGATTAAATTTCACGAGGGTCAAACTCTACGAAAGCCACAAGGGAACGATCAAATTTCACGGAAGTGAAGCGTCACGAGGGTCAAAAGGACATGGTCAAATTTCACAGTAGTGAAACGTCACGAGGGCCATAGGGAGACACTAAAATTTCACGAGTCAACCGACACGAGGGTCACATGGGGATAGTCAAATTTTACGACGGTCATAAGGGGATGGTCAAATTTCACACAAGTGAAACGTCACGAGTCAAAAGGAGATGGTCAAATTTCACGAGAGTCAAATAGCACAAGAGTCACAAGGGGATGGTCTAACTTCATATGAGTCAAACGTTATGAGGGTCACAAGAGTATGGTCGAATTTCACAAGTGTCAAACATCACGAGGGTCTCACGGGGATGGTCAAATTTCACAGGATGGAAATGGCACGAGAAATTGAACGAGAGTGACCCGACAGAAGGATCACAAGAAGATGGTCAAATTTTATGAGGGTCAAACAACAAGAGGGTCGCAAGGATAAGGCCAAATTTCACGAGAGTCAACCGACACAAGAGTCATAAGGGGATGGTCAAATTACACAAGGGTCAAACGTCACGAGGGTCACAAGGGGTCAAATTTCACCGGAGTGAAACGCCACGAGATTGACTAGGGGTTGGTTAGATTTCACGACTACGAAACCTCCCAAGGGTCACGAGGGGATCGTCAAATGTTCAAGAGGATCAAACCTCACGAGAGTCACGAAGGAATAAGGAAATGTTATGCCGTTTGAATGTTCCAATGGTCATTTTCCACGAGGGTCGAACGTCAAATTTCGCGAGGAGCAAATGATCACAAGAGTCACAAGGAAATACGATGCTTTAACGATCTTTGAGAATCACATGGAACAATCTCAAACTCTTTGTAGGAAGCATAATGGTGTTCATTATTCAAGTTTATTGAATTTTTCACGGAATCATTTCGGACCCTGAAGAGTTTAAAAATTGGCGATCCCCTGTGACTTTCGTACTGTGTGACTCGTAAAATTTGAAGATCCTCTTGTGACCCTCCCACGTTTGACCCTTGTAAAAATTGACCGTCCCCTTGTGTCAGTTAACTATCGTGACATTTGACCATCCCCTTGTGACCCTCGTGAAAATTTTACCCTCGTGAAATTTGACCATCCCCTTGTGACCCTCGTGCTGTTTGACCCCCGTGAAATTTGATCGTCCCCTTGTCTCGCTCGTCACGTTTGACGCTTGTGAAACTTGTCTCCATGTGATCCTTGTGACTTTTGACACTTGTGAAATTTGATCATCCCCTTGTGACCCCCGTGACCTTTGACTTTCGTGAAATTTAGCTATTCCCTTATGACCCTCGTGACGTTTGACTCTCGTGAAATTCCACAATCCCGTTGTGACCCTCGTGCTGTTTGATCCTCGGGAAATTTGATTGTCCCCTAGTCTCGCTCGTCACGTTTGACCCTTGTGAAACTTGATCATCCCCTTGTGACCCTCGTGGCGTTCGACCCTCGTGATATTTGACCCTCTTGAAATTTGACCATTCCCTTGTGATCCTTTTGTCCCTTCTGATATTTTGACCCCGATGGATCATTTTATTCTTGTGACCTCCCTGGTCTTTAAATCCGTTATGACTATTTTTTACATCAATTTTTTTTTTTCATTACTTGTCCGTGAGAAAATATCGATCCCAACCCAGAAATATCGATACAAAATATCTAATATCGGAACAAAAAATGTCGATATAAGTTAGTATCGATACTGGATCGGGAAACACTAATTAGAGGTCATGAAAATGGCCTGAACACATAATAGAACCAAGCTCGAGTCCTTGGTCTTGTCCTGTAGTTTTAGTTAAAAAGAAAGATAGTTCGGTTTTGTGTCGATTATCGTCTTCTGAACCAAGTCACTAAAAAAGATTTCATACCAATCCCTTCTATTGGTGAACTCCTTGATGCAACAAAGAGTTCAAAGGGTTCGTTTTCTTCAATCGACCTTAAAAGCGGTTATTGGCAGATTGAAATTGCCCCTGAAGATAACGAAAAAACTGCATTTTGCGTCGGTAATAAACTTTGACAATTTAAAGTTATCCCTTTCGGTCTTCGCAATGCTCCTGCAACTTTCGTTCGTGCAATGAATTGCGTTCTTGAAGATCTTATCAGCAAAATTTGTTTGGTTTACCTTGACGACATTTTAGTCCTTGGCCGATCATTTAAAGAATCTCTTCAGATCATTTTCCATCGGCTTTCGTCTGGAAATTTGAGAGTCAATTTCAAAAAATGTCTTTCCTTCCAGAAATAAATTCTCTTCCTAGGTCATATGGTTTCCGAAGACGCAATCGTAGTTTAATTGGCCTCTGCTCCTATTATCGTCAATATATCAAAGGGCTTACCAATATTGCCAAATCTCTTCATAAACTTCGTGATGTTAAAACCCCTTTATCTGGTCTGGCGATTGTCAATCGAGCTTTTGATCAATTGAAATAAATTCTCACTTCCCCTCCTATTTGGTCTACACCCTCTTATTGGCAAATTTATCTTTGATACCGACGTATCTCAATTCTCTATCGGTACTACATTATCACAAGTTCAAAATAGAACTGAAAAAGTCATTGCTTATTATAGCAAATGTCTTAATAATTTACAAAAAAGTTACTGTGTCACTCGTAAGCAACTTCTGGCTGTCATCAAAGCCGTTGACTCATTTTCTCATTATCTTTTGGGTAGGAAATTTCTAATTCATGCCGATCTGCCATGCTGCCTTGAAATGGCAAAGAAATGATTCTTTCAAGAAACGGGTCAATCAGATAGCTCGTTGGATAGAATTTCTTTTCTGTGATGACTTCGAAATTACTCACCGTCCTGGTCATCTCCATCTCCACGCTGATGCTCTGTCCTGTTGTCCTTGTTCATGTAAAGTGTGTCGAAAAGCTAATACCGCTGCGAATTTTCTCAATAAAATAGTTTTCAGGACTATTTGTAATCTCAATAATCATCATGATTGAAATAAACTCCAAAATGAGCATTTTATGTTACAAGCGATCATCTAATTCAAGAAATCGAATCGTCGTCCAGATTGGAAAAAAGTTTCACACTTTGGTTCTGATTTTAAAATCTACCTTCCTCATTGGGATTCTCTAAAATTGAGAAATAACATCCTACGTAGGAAATTCCCAGATCGAACTAAATTCATTTATCAGATCGATATTGCTCGGAATCTCATTCCTGAAATTCTTTCTCCTGCCCATGATTCCCGCTCTGGTGGACATTTTGGAATCAATAGAACTATCCAAAATTCGTCAAACCTTCTATTGGGTAACTTGTAAATTTGACACAGAAAATTAGTGTAAAAAATGTAAAATTCATTTTGCTAGGAAAGGTCCTCACGTAAAAACAAAAGGTGAACTTCAAATTTACAACGTTGGTTTTCACTTTGAAAAGTTGGACATCGATTTCCTGGGTCCTTTTCCCGGATCTTCTTCTGGAACCGTATTTTGGTTATCACAGATTATTTTTCGAGGTGGCCTGAAACAATACCTCTTTCTGATCAACAAGCTATTGCTGTTGCTTCAGCTCTTATTAGGGATATTATTTCTCGTGTTGGAATTCCACTTGAAATTCATTCCGATCAGGGTTGTCATTTCGAATCCTCAATATTCAAAAAAGTTTTGAAACTCCTAAGAATTCAAAAGGTAAGGACAACTTTTTCTCATCCCTAATCTAATGCAATGGTGGAACGATTAAATAGGACTATCACGAATTATTTCGCTGAATTCATCCACTTTAATAAAAAAGATGGGGACAAATGGATCTCCGTTTTCCTACTCACTTTTCGTTCTTCGAAACATCAAACCACGGAGTATATTGATGATGGGTCGCGAGCTCAAACTTCCTCTAGATCTCATCAGAGGTTCTGCTCCTAATAATTCTTCACAATCTCGTCCTGAGTATGTTGAAAATGTCAAAAAACAACTTGATTTGATTCATTTAGATGTTCGAAATAAACTTCAATTCAAGAGCGATCGAATGAAATCGAGATTCTATATCAAAACCCAAATGATCTATTTTTAACCCAATTAGAAAGTTTGGTTCTTCAGGCTACGCAGAGTTGAATCTAAACTACAGTGTGATTAGGAAGGACCTTACGTTATCAAAAATAAATTGAGTGATGTGACTTACCGCATTCAAAAATCCCCTTATTCAAATCCCAAAGTCATCCACATTAACCGGAGTAACAGCTGGCGATTGCGCATAGCTACTAGTCTGCCTCATTTAACAGAAGACCTCAAATTTCGATTCTCTTGTGCCTTTATCCAATAATCCGTGAAATGGGGGGGGGGCGCTGTTTAGGTGGCTGGCTGAGTGGACGTGTTTAGTATGCTGTGTATCTTTTTTTCGTTTTTTCGGCTGTCTTGGAGGTGACTGGAGGCCATCCAGTCCCTCTCCTCCAGGTTAGATGAAAGAGAAGATGAGCTGGAGAAACAGGCCAAAAAATACAACATCATCGTCTCCGGTCTCATCCCTGAAGCAGAGAAGAATGTCAAGGCCCAAGTTGAATCTTTTCTCGTGAGCTCGTTGGGGATAACTACAACAACACGATCTGCCAGGGTTATCTCAAACAAGGATTGAAACCCACTGATTAAAGTGGAGCTGGACTCTTTCGACACCAAATCTGCAATCCTCCAGGCTAAGAAGACACATCAGCTCAAAACAGTTTTCATCAACAACGATCTGACACGAGAGGATGCTCGAATTGCCAAGATATACGTGACACTGCCAAGGTACTAAGACAGAAGAACCATGTGGTGAAGACAGGCTACAGACGTCTTGATGTGGATAACCTCAAGTGCGTGTGGAATAAGTCAGCTGATGCTCTGGTTAAGGAAGGCCAAGGCCCCCTTCTGACCATTCACTCCATCTTGAGCTTCCCCTCCGCCCCTGGCCCTAGACCTTCCAATGGCCTGAACACGTTGCAGAGTTTTCCCCTCCCCGGGGGCACCAATCTGGGTGCGAGGTGAATATACCTCTCGCTCACTTCACACTCTGCAATCAGGCTGCTCCCAGGGGACTCAACATATTATTCTGGAATATCAATGGTTTCTCCCACATCCACAAACTTCAGGACCTCCCGGACACCCACCCATTAGACATTCTCTGCTCGGAAACCAAGCTCCTCAAACCCCCCTACCCCCAACCCCCCTTCGTAGAGGACTTCACTTGTTTTTGGTCGGATGCTACGAAGGACAAGGATAGGGGGCGAGGCAGTGGGGGTCTCCTACTGGCTGTCAGGAAACACCTCACTACCGCCGTTACACTCCTCGAGCGGACCCCTTGGTGGATGTTTCTGAAGTTCTCCTCCGACGTTACCAACTTCAGCTTAGGCCTGATGTACTTCAGATCGGATAGATCCTTTAACTACTTCCATGCCATCTCCATATTGCAAGATGCCATCCAGAACTTGCTTCTTTCGGGTGAGGACGCCCCGCTATTGTTAGGAGGCGATTGGAATGCCTAGGTGGGCCACGTGCCCGAGACGGATGACGCAACCTTCGAGAACACGAGTCTCAACGTAGTAATGACGACCGTCGACCCCAAAACCAACGAAAGATGTGCATCCATTCTCAACCTCATGTCAACACTGGGCATGACAATTTTAAATGGTAAGACTTTGAGTGACTCTCCGGCCGATTATACATACTCCAGAAGAGACGAATCTATCAACGACACGGTCTGGTGTTCCTCTGCGGACCTTGACATCATTCGAGACCTCAAGGTACTCTCCGACCTCTCTTCCGCTGATCACTTTCCCTTATCCCTCGACCTCTGGTGCAGACCCCTCTCCCCCCATCTACAGTGGGCTCCGCCCCCCCCCTTAAAAGACCAAGATTGTCCCTGTTCCCAAAATCTCCCTAAACTCCGACAACCTTGCTTCATTCCAGCATTTCCTCCTCTCCATAGCTCTCACCCTACATCCCTCCCCCACCCCCGAAAATAACCAACTCATCTACGACGACCTTGTGACTGCTGTCTGGGAAGCTGCCCGACATGTCGATGCTGTCTCCTGCCCCAAGCCCTTCATCTCTTCAGCTGGCCTGCATGGCATCAGATGCCGTAACCCATGGTTTGACGCTGAATGTGTTGCCCTCAAAGCAGCAGCCAAAAACGCTCTCAAGGCTTGCTTCTCCTCTCATTTTAATGCTCCTAACAAAAATACACTTGTCGAGAAGAAGAACGCATTTAAACTTCTTACTGAGTCGAAAAAGAAACTCTATGAAAGGGAAATCATAGATTCGTTTGCAAACCTGTCCTGCCCCAAGGACTTTTGGATCGCCGTTAAGAGACTCAGATCGTCAAGAAGACCCAGAGACCCAGGCCTACCGGTGGAGGTTTGGAATTCGTTTTATCAGAACATCTATCCTCCCAGGAGCCCTGTCATCACTGTACCAAATCGAACTTCTGTTCCTGGTCTGGATCGAGAGATCTGTCTCCTCGAACTGAACACCTGCATGACTGGTCTCATGAATTCTAAATCTCCTGGTCTTGACGGTGTTACCAACGAAGCTCTCAAAGCACTGACCCCGCAATGGAAAGACCGTCTCCTGAGCATCTTCAACAGGATTCTCACCTCAGAACAAGTCTCACATAGCTGGTCGAAAGTGGTACTGTCCATGATTTTCAAAACGGGGGACAGAGAAGAACCAGGGAATTACCGCGGCATCGCTCTTGTCAATACCAGCACCAAACTGTTCACGGAGATCATGAGGAAGAGACTTGTTAATTGGGTTGAATCCCTCAATCTTCTCCCATGGTTCCAATACGAATTCTGGAAGGGTCGGAGCTGCACTGACGCCATTTTTTGCCTACTAATTGCTATCTACCTCGAACTGAGACTGCCTAGGAGAAAGGTCTACGCTGTCTTCGTCGATTTTAAGAGGGCTTTTGATAGCATACCCCATTTCAGGCTCTGGCAAAAACTCAATGACATTGGAGTCAGTACGAGGCTGATCAACATCTTGACTTCCCTGTACTCCCAGGCTCAACTCCAAGTCTGTAGCCAAGGTGTCCTCTCAGACGTATTTCAGGTCACGGAGGGTGTTCTTCAGGGGGAAACTCTAAGCCCCCTCCTCTTCCTTCTGTACGAGTCCGACTTTGAGCACTTTTTCAGAGACAGAGAGCATGTCGGTCTGAATATCGATGGCCACACCGACATACTAATGCAGCTCCCGGGTAGAAATTCAACCGGGAATTCAGCCGCAACTCGGGTGAGCGCGAGCTCAACCTCGGCTTGCCGCTTGACGACCCGAGTTCACGCCGCGACACGCCGCTCCATACCGGCTCACAGTCGAACGCTCATCAGACGCCATAACCCGGCACTTGAGTTTGAGCTGTGGCTCAACGCTTAGAACTCAGCTCCGATTGAGTCGTGTCGTTTCGAGTGGAGGGTGGAATAGAATGATATTTATGCATTTTTAGAATATCGATTTAAAACTTTTGAATACTTTGGAAAATCCTTGTCTTCTTACCATAAAAAAAAATGGAATTATACTGAACTTTCTATAAAATTTGAAATTTACTGATTTTTCCCTCTGTCATCGAATCTAAAACCTGGCACTTTCTCTAAGAATTCCTATTGAATTTCTATTGGAGCTCTATGAGAATTCTATTTATGTTTTATTGTAATTCTATTGAAAAATTCTATTTTTTTTGCGTCAATTCCATTGAAAATTATGCAACTTTCCTCTGCATTTTTAATAGATATTTGTTTGTAGAAA
>NW_021680646.1:59633-86986 GCF_001412515.2 Diachasma alloeum
CTACGTTTCAGTGAATTGTTCTACCTTGTATTTTCAGATTAATCTCATTCGATTAGTTAATATCACGTTAATTCTGATGAGCTTGTGATTGTTCATCTGAAAAAGCATGCCATCTTCACATTTATTCGATTGTTTTTTCGCTCAAATCACGATGCCATCGGACCTGTCAAATCATTATTGAGGTTAAGTATACTGGGATTGAGTAATTGGAGATGAACCTGAGGTTGAGCAGTGGCCATTCAACTAAAGCCCGGCGAAGCGTTTCGCATAATAGTCTAACGCTGGGCTGTGAGCGCGTGACGCGGCTCAACCTCGGGTACATGTGACGCGCGTGGAGTTTATCCCAAGCTGGGGCGGAGTGGCGTATTTCTAGCTGGGATACGGGTTCCGAGCCGAGCTCGAGCGGCGTGATTTCTACCCGTGCTGTTCGCTGACGACGCGGTGCTGCTCGCAGACTCGCACACTAAGTTCAGGTTGCTTGTCAACACCTTGGCGGACTATTGTGACAACAAAGGGCTGTCAGTTAAAACCTCCAAAGTCAAAATCCAGACGTTCGTTTTTTTGCTGTATAAGGGTACCCCCCTAGAGGTTGTCCACTCCTACACCTATTTGGGAGTTCTGATCTCCAGTACAGCGAGATTCAATGTCCCCACGTCCGCTGCCATTGGGAAAGCCAGATCTGCCTCGGCCAGCACCCTGTCCCTCATCTTCAGGTCCAGATATGACAACTGGGATTCATACACGAGGTTGTTTGACAGCCTTGTTTCCTCGACCCTTCCCTACGCCATTCCCGCCTGGGGTATTGGGAACCTAGAGGAGATTAAGATCATCCAAGCAGACTTCTTCAAGCGTCTTCTGAGACTTCCCAGGAACACGAACTGGGCCGTGAGAAGGGAGACCGGGAACCTCAAACTGACCTACAAAGCCATGCAAGCAACTTGGAAATGGTTTATCAAGACCCTGAAAATGGACCCACGCAGTCATCCCCGAATCTGCATGTTGCGACTACTGAACCTTGCGAGAAGGACACCCGAAACCTCCCACTACAACTGGGCGACCTTCTTCAGAAAGTTTCTCTGTGATGTGGGGGCTGAGGACCTCCTGAACTCGTTGAATCCCGAGTCATGGACAGCACGCTCTGACATTGTGTTCCGTAACTACGAGACCCTGCTGCAACTTGAAGACTTCGCTCGCCATAGTATCTCTGCTTCCTCCCAAGTCTCCCTTCCCAGAACATCTACTGACCCCCCCAGCCTACTACCTTTGTCTACGCCTTCCACTTTCATTCAAACATTCACTTGCCCAATTGAGACTTGCCAACTCCCACTTCTGTTCCTTTTCGTTTGCAAACGGTTTCCTAAAAATCTTTCATACACAACTCTGTCCCTATTGCCTGTCCCTTCATTCTTTCTCCTATGAAACTGTCTCTCACATCGTCCTCCACTGCCGCCTTTACTCCCCCTACAGAGATCACTACTTGGCCCTTCACCTCGCGCCCAATGTAGCAGCCGAAGCCGATATGGACGTCCTGAGGTTTCTGCTCTCCACCTACGACTCGAAATGCCTCAAGGACATATGGCACTACTGCCTCCATTGCTTCTCCCTTAGAGACCGCATAACCTGCGATTCACCAACCCAGTCAACCAGCAAATGAAGGAAGAACTAAAAACTACGACCAACTCCAAAAGTAGAAGACAAAGAGAAAGAGAATTCCCTTCTTTCTACCCAAGACGATTTTTTTTGTGTTGTTTTCATTCTCATTCTTCTTTTATCAGTTACAGATCTTCCCTGACACTTAACAGTTAATGTCCTTCTGTCCGGGTCTCTCTTGGTTGTGTCCAATCCCCCCTGGCCCAGCACCTGTCAGCCTGTTTTCTTTCAGCCAGGTCACCCTCAGCGAGTCGTCACCAGTTTTTTACTTATTTGTTATAAACTAATTTATCAATTATTCTTGGCATATATGTTTTCTTTTTTATCTATTTTGTAAATTTTATACTTTTGTACTGTTGCCTGCACTGTAACCTCCATGCTATTGGAGCAACTTAGGTCTCCAGTCGAGCATTAAATAAATAATAATAATAATAATCCGTGAAATAAAATAATAAGGTGATTTTTTCCCAAATTTTTAAACCATTTTTTGGATCAGCAGATGCGATGCAACGTTTGACGAAAATATCTGACCTACTGGCAGTTCGCAGCCGTAATGCTCCGTTATGAAACTCCTTAGTTGGGTACCAAAAGTGTCGGGCCGGTGCAATGGGGATCTTCCAGGTATATATGAGAGGTCTTCTTTCGACCATTTATCCAACTGAATTTTCCTCTTGTCTGTTGGCCTCGCATCGAAATTCATCATCCAAAATTGATATTTTTTGCTAATCTTCCATTCTTTTTAATGTGTGATTTTTTTCTGTCAGGTAACATTTAATTTTTGATGGAAGTAGGAAATGAATTAGTCCATATGCCAGGAGCATTTCTGTGTACATTTAGGTGTCCAGAAGATTTGATCATTGGACATTGTTTTCAAGATCGCTGATTATTGAACATGATAACTTTTGTGAGATCATGCGCTTGCTATTGGTTCATAACAATTCAATTGTTTAAATGACCATGTCACAGAAACGATTGCAGATAGTGAAAAAAGTTTCAAACAAATGATGTTTGACATGTAAAAATACACATTTTTTATTGTATAATTTTTTCCCTAACTTTTTTTCCTCTATGATAGATGAAGAGTTATTGGGGGTGGGAGCGAAGTAGGTCGCGCTCTAACACTTGCATGAGGTGTAGGAAAAAAATTCATGAAACAAAAAATATTTATTTTTATGAAAGAAATAATTTTTTCGTGTCATTGGACCTGAAAAACCCCATTTTCGTGTCCCTCGACATGACAATTAATATACACACCTCGCCCAGGAAAACATACCACCCTCCCCCACGTGCTTGCCATCCTCGTCTTCGGGTCGGAAGGCAATCTTGCACGTGGGAGACGGTGATCTGTTTTCCAAGGCTCGGGCATATAATGTACTATTGTTTGACGATTCTTTCGATAGATCTCACAGATTTAGTGTAACCGCAAGTTGTATAATTAAATTGTTTATAATAATATCTAGGACAAATCCGATGAAAAAATAACCGATATATTCGTATTCTACGCCCTCGAACGTAACTCGCAAATAACTTGGATACAGTAAAATGTAAATAATTGTTCTTTTTTTATTGTACAAGGAACTTTCGACAAATTACAATACAATTCCTTCCAAGTATCCGCCATCACTTGTACTACAGAACTCTACCCTGCGTTCGAAATTGGTATAGATGCACCTGTATTGTGTTTTTATCAACATCTCGGATAGCATCCCTAATTGCGTCTTGCAATTCTCTCACCGTCATCGGATGCTTCTCATAGCACTTATTCTTGAGAAAACCTAGGGTAACCTAAGCCTAACACACGAGTGCCGTAAACGGAAAAAAGTAATTCAAATACTCTAGCAGTCCTGTGTGGGGTGGTACCATCTTGCATGAAGTAGAAATTCTTGACTAATTGATTTTTTCCTGCCCAAGGAAAGAAGTTCTTCTTCAAGAACTCACAGTAAATATCAGCACTGATTGTCGGACTCTCAATAAATTCAAGGAAAATACCTTTTATTGTAATTGCCGCCCATGCAGTGCCTTTTTTCAGGTGTGAGGACTTGGTTTCAATAATGTGAGGTGACTCAGTCCCCCAAAAGCGAAAATTTCGTTTATTTACTAAGCCACTTAAGTAGAAATGTGCTTCGTCCGAGAAGATGATATTCTGTGCCTTCATTTCCTCGGATTCAAAAAAATTCTGAAGTTCTTGGCAAAATTGCACACGGCGAACCATCGCCGCCTCACTTAAAAATTGATGTACAGAAATTTTGTAGAGATGGAAGTTTAAAAACACTTTCAAGATGCGGTGAAGTGAAGTTTTCGAGACTTTCAAGGTTTGAGAAGTCTTTCGAAGAGTATTATTTGGATATTTTTTGAAATGTTCTTCAGTTGTGCGGACAACTTCATCCGTGGTACGTGAAGGACCAGGATGCTCATGCCTTCTATCGTCTAGTGTACCGTACTGATCAAATTTCTTAATTATCCTGAAAATACCCATAATTGGTCAAAAAATGCGTCAATTTTCAACAAGAATTAGAATTAGAAGATGCGCGGCTGGTCACTTAAAGCGCCTAGAGTCACCTAAATCATACGATCTTTTGTAACATCCGCCTTACACGGAGAGTGCTCGGCACCAGAAACGAGGCGCAAACTGTCGAACTCCCATATTTTAATCGAAATAAGAATTAAAATTCTAGATCAGCACGGAAATTTTGCTGTAAGTTGATCAATTTTTGCAAAGAAGCATGTTTTTATATTAATAAAAAGCCCAGGTCTAGGATTAAATAAATAAGATCGGATTTATTTAATGTCTAATACTTGTTGATTTATTATGCCATGGTGGCTTCACAGTAGAGAAAATTACATCTGATGGGTTTAGGTTGACCGAAAATGCCCCAACGCTATGACGTAGACTAGCGCAGGCGATAAAGTAGGAATTATTCTCTTTCCAACATTCCCACTTAATTCATACTTTTACATGAGTAGTACGTATTGTTTACATCGTTTCTCACATGAATTATTATTATTATTTTTTTTTAATATCAACTCTGATAATTATAGTCTAATCTTACATTATCAGTCCTTCTTTTCATTTGTTCACTAGTTCGTTTTTCCTTATTATAATAGCCTGGTCGTCTTTTTAAGTACTTGGTAATACATAGAAATTTTTTTTTTTGTTAATCTCTGACTTTTACTACTCCAATCATTTTTCTCAATCTTTCAAAAGTATCCCTTGGCAGCGCCTTGGTAAACATATCGGCTTGTTGATCTTCAGACCTCACATAAGCTATATTGAATTTTCTTTTATTATATTTCTCGCAAATGAATTTATATTTAATGTCAATGTGTTTACTCTTGGGTGACTGGTAGATACCATTTTTGATCCATTGTATGGCACTCCGATTGTCAACTAGTAGCAATGGTCGACTCATTTTCTTACTTAGAATATCTTTGATTAAATTCTGTGCCCACACCACTTTAGACATTGCATGACATGATGCTATAAATTCAGACTCGGTAGTAGATTGTGCTACACCCTTCTGTTTTCTAGATCTCCACATAATTGGTGACCCCCCCCCCCCAATTTGAGAAGGTATCCTGTCAGAGTGTCTACTCCCTACATCATTGGCATAATCAGCATCGCGGAACGACTCTATTCCCTCAATTTTATTATTTGAATCAAAGCAAATTCCATAATCTACCGTCCCCTTGAGATATTTCAAAATTCTTTTTACTGCATTCCAGTGGACCTTTTGGGGGTTCACTGAGTGTTGATTCACCGCGTTCACTGCGAAGGCGATGTCTGGACGTGTTACCATCGACAAGTAGAGGAGGCTACTTACTGCCTCTCTGTAGGGTGCTCTGAGTGGTTGTCCAGTTTCAGCTGGAGTCATGTACATGCTGAGATTCTGGTGGTTATCAGCTGGGATGCTGACTGGGGTTGCATCTGCCATGCTGAATTTTTCCAGCACTCTCATCGTGTATTGTGTCTGGTGTGCGATGATGGAACCGTCTGGGAACTTCTCGATTTGTATGCCTAAAAACAGACTAAGAGGATTAATTTTGATCTCAATCTGCTGTTCTAGGTGCTTCAGAAGCTGTTCAATTTTGTTCAGGTTCCTTGAGGCGATGAGTTCATCATCAACGTAGATCGCCAGGATTATCTGGTCTTCTTCGTGTTTGTCGGCAGACTTGAACACACAGGGTTCAACGCTCGTGCACTTCATCTGGAATCTCTCGAGGCATTGAACGAATTGTTTATTCCAACACCTTGGAGACTGCTTCAACCCATAGAGACTGCGTTGGAGTCGACAGACTCGATTCGTACCATCTGAGAACCCCTCAGGCTGGTTCATGTAGACTTCTTCTTCTAGGTGGCCGTTTAAGAACGCCGTCTTTACGTCAAACTGTCGAGTGTGCATTTTTGTGGTGGCAACCTGTGTCAGTATACCTCTGATAGCGTCAAAACTGACTACTGGACTAAAGGTTTCAGTGTAATCAGATCCGGCCTTCTGCTGGCATCCTTTCACCACTAGCCTGGCTTTAAATCTGCAAGAAACATCAGGGTCTTCTTTTATTTTATACACCCAGCGATTTCCCAGTATGTTAGCTCTCTTTGGTTTTTCTACCAAAATCCAGGTTTTGTTCTTGTCCAGTGCCCCCATCTCTTCGTTCATGGCTCTTGACCATTCCCCTGCGTTGTCGCTTTTCAGTGCTTGAGAGTATGTCGTTGGTTCATTTGGCTCTGTCGTCAGTAACAACAGCTGCTTGTCGATATCATCGTCATCATCTTCATCCAAGTGTTCGCACTGTTTTTCTGTTTTCCTGTCTCTTAGTTCACACATCGGTTTTACTTTTCTTAGCTGTGTCTCCTCTGGGGATGAGTCCAACTGAATCAGAAGTGGTGTTATTTTCCTGGTTGACGTTGCAGGACTCTATCGATTCTTCTGGTAGGTCGAGGCTTGTATTCGTTAGTGTCGGTGAATTGGAGTCTGATTTTTCTGACACTGTTATGAAGTCATCGTCGTTGTCGTCACTCGATGGAATACCTGGGTCTGGTACTGATGATGTTGGCTCGCTGTCTGACTGCGAGGCTCCTTCGGAGTCAGAGTTATCTGACATTTCCTCAAGTACTCCCACTGTTGGTTGATTCCTTTTCAATTCAGGTTTAACTTGACGTTCACTTTGTTGTCCTTTGGGTGTCAGCGAATCTTTTTCATTGAAGATGACGTCGTAATGGACTTCAACTTTCCGTTTCTCAGCAAACCATACCCTGTAGCCCTTGGTCTCTTCATCATATCCCACAAAAACACCTTTTTCTGCTTTCTTATCCCACTTTCTACGTTTTTGCTTGGGAATGTGCACAAATACCTCAGTTCCAAACTTTCTGAAGATATTCAGATCTGCTTTCTTTCCATGCCAAAGCTCGTAGGGTGTCTTGGACTTTTGAGTACTTGTTCCAGTGCGATTTAGCGTGTATACTGCGTTGTTGGCTGCCTCTGCCCAAAAACCCAATGAGAGACCTGATGCATATAGCATTGTTCTAGCTGCTTCGACTACAGTTCGATTTTCACGTTCAATCTTGCCATTTTGCTCTGGTGTGTACGTCACTGATTTCTGATGTTTTATTCCTTTGTCAGCAAGAATCTTCTTCATGTCCTGATTTGTAAACTCGCGTCCCTGGTCTGTCCTCAGGATGTTTACTGATTTTTCCTCTTTTTCTATTCTCTGCAGATAGTTCTTGACGCTTTCTGTTGTTTGATTCTTGCTCTTCAGGAAGTACACTTGTCGATAGTGCGAAAAATCATCTTTTATCAGGAGAAAATACCTTGCCTTTCCCACAGAGGTAATTTCCATGAACCCGCACAGATCTGCGTGGACTCGTTCACCCACTTCTGACGTCTTCGTGGTGCTTAGAGGATGTGACTTGCGATGCATTTTGCCCAGCACACAGGGCTCACAAAATTCTTTGTCGCCAGAAGTTTTGATGTTCATGGAGCGCACTATTTTCTTCACGTGTTGGAAATTTTGGTAAGCGAGCCTTTCGTGCCACGTGTTGAGACTGCAGGTTAGTGCGTTGGAGTTCGTGTCGGCTGACGTGATTGCTTTGGGGATGTCTCTCGATTCAGGGGCAACCTTGAGCCGCATCTTGAAAAGATTTGATTCTCTATCTCCCACTACTTCAATCTTTCCTCCCCTCTTTAGCCAGCACGTATTCTTCGTCGATGTTTCAGTCATTCCTTTATCGAGAGCTGCTCCTAATGAGAACAAATTAAACTTGATTTCTGGGACGTACCAAACATTTTTCAAGTGGTTGTACTCCCACTGCTTCATGTTATTGGCCAGCACGTTTATGTCGCCTTCTGTCATAGCTTTAACTTGTTTTCCATCTCCAAGGGAGATTAATATTGGTTCTTTTAGCTGTCTCAGATCGATGAACCACTCTTTCTTTGCTGTCATATGATTAGTGGCACCGGAATCGAGGTACCAGCCGTCGCTAAGAGTCTCCGATGAGGTCATTGAATATGAGATAGCGTGTGACGTGAGTGCTCCACCCCTGGGTTGAGCAGGCCTTGTTGATGAGCTCCTTTTCTCGCCCTCATACCTCTGAGTCAGATCCCTGAGTTTGGTCCTGCACTCATTTTCCCAGTGGCCTTCTACTCCGCAGTAATTGCACGCTCCGGGTTTCTTCTTCCTGGATCTGGACCCTCGAGGTTTGACTTTGTTATCACGAGGTCCATGTTTCGCTGAAGTGTTGACAGTGAGAGCACCAGCTGTCGCTAGCGAATCGTTTTACGCCAAACGCTTCTCCTCCGTGGTCAAGCGTGATATCAGGTTGGTTAGAGTACGCTCTTCAGCTGTGGTGGACTCCCAAGCTGTACAAAAATGGGCAAACGTGGGTGGCAGTCATCAAGATCTTTGTTATAATTGAACTACTTGAAATTGACTCACCCAGTGCTTTGAGACGATGTGCAAGGTCTTGTACTTTTGCGATGTGTGTCGTCATATTGTCTGCTGGATCCTTGGTGCTTTTGTACCATTCTTGGAGTAGCATATGGACGCTCGTCTCTGTTTTGCTCTCGAACAGGCCCTTTAGGGTGTCCCACATCTCTCCAGCCGTTTCGCACGTCATCACGTGCAGTATCGTCTCCGGGGTGAGTGTGTTGGCGATAAACTTCTGCGCCTTGCCATCCAGTTTCTTCCAGTTTTTCAGAGTCGTATTGAAGGTTGCACGGGCTGCTTCTGTACCGTTTTCAGGTGGTGACGGGCATGGATTTGTTCCATCCACATTTCCATATGCTTCCAGAGCCACAAGATTTATCCGAGTCTGGAATTTCCAGATTGCCCAATTTTCTTGTCCCTTCAATTTTATCAGCGGGTTTTTCTGGGATTCGTCTTGATCCATTTATTTTTCGGATAATTGCACTTATTGCACTGCGGCTTGGCTAACCTCAAAAATTTCACCACGTGGTCCCAATTACCTCGTTACACTTTATAAAGTGAAAAAAAAAACAAGAAACTCTTTTAATCCTGACTCTCATGGACTGGGCCCATGAAAGTCAGGATTAAAACCTGTTTTTATATCCATAACCTGTTTTTATATTAATAAAAAGCCCAGGTCTAGGATTAAATAAATAAGATCGGATTTATTTAATGTATAACAATTGTTGATTTATTATGCCATGGTGGCTTCACAGTAGAGAAAATTACATCTGATGGGGTTAGGTTGACCGAAAATGCCCCAACGCTATGACGTAGACTAGCGCAGGCGATAAAGTAGAAATTATTCTCTTTCCAACAAAGCACGAGAAAAATTCTACAGCTGGCACTAGAAAATTTCCCGGTGTGTCAATTTTGTGGGGAATTCCGTAGAAAATTGTGGGAAAAACTTGATTAATTCTTGGTAACATTAGAAATTTTATTGTGCAGTTGGAGAATTTTTCTAGTGCTAGCACTGGATTTTTTGCCATTCTTCCTATCCTCGTACGTGTCCGCGCGACATCTGCAACGTTCAGCTCGCCGAAGTGAGTCGAACAGCTGCACTCGGGAGTCCCGAGTGGAGACTTACAAATGGCGTCTTCAACGTCGGGTAACGTCAGTGCGTGTTCTGTAGAATTATGTGACAATCAGGGATTATCGGGCTTATTTTTCTCTGAAAGTGATTAACCATATCAAATTTGTAAGAAAACAAGTGTGAAGCAACCGCTCGTAAAAATTGTTGAAAATTGACATTATTCAGTGATGACGGTTTAAGATAATGTAATTCCCTGTAATCGTGGAACAAATGCAATAAAAAAAATATATAAAAATAATTCGTTGGCTTAAGGCTCATTTTTGTTGATACTGTAGTAGATTAANAATTGTGGCCGGGGAAAATTTTTTTGTCTGTCGAGTAATTTTTCGTTTGCCGATAAAGAAGATTTCGTGATGAAACGTCAAATTTTCTAGTGCCGAAGGGGAAATTTTCATATGCTTGCACATTGCGCCTCAATTCTAGTGCAGCACTAGAATTTTTCCCGGAATTTCCCCACAAAAATTCTCTGACTTTTCTCTTCGTGCAGTTTCGGTCAGTCACACAGCNAAAATATATAAAAATAATTCGTTGGCTTAAGGCTCATTTTTGTTGATACTGTAGTAGATTAATTTGAATAACGTTGATGTTATTAATGAATAATTAAGGGAGAAAAAAATTATGGCCGGGGAAAATTTTTTTGTCTGTCGAGTAATTTTTCGTTTGCCGATAAAGAAGATTTCGTGATGAAACGTCAAATTTTCTAGTGCCGAAGGGGAAATTTTCATATGCTTGCACATTGCGCCTCAATTCTAGTGCAGCACTAGAATTTTTCCCGGAATTTCCCCACAAAAATTCTCTGACTTTTCTCTTCGTGTAGTTTCGGTCAGTCACACAGCCCCAGCCCTGTGTTTCTCACTTGGCTAATAAGGCTGGTGACAGCCGCTTCTTGTAAGTCCTCTGGTTCCAGGAAAGCCTGGCCCCAGATTTTACAGCGACAGAGTGCTAATGTAAGTGCCCCCTGCATTCACATAAAATGGGGATGACGCCCTCCTTATCGCCTCCGCACAGTCTCCCTAGTGGAAAAACCTAAGGCAGAGGCGTAACACGCCTGATCAGAATTTCGGATCGGACTTGATCAGTTTCTGATCAAGACCTGAACAGAATTTCCACTCGGGTATGAGTCAATTTGAGAGTGAAATTCGTAAGTGTCCTGGTAGCTCAGATGGTAAGAGCACCCGACGCGACATTGGGAGGTCCCGGGTTCGATTCCCGGCTAGGAAGTTACTAATTTTTTCTCTCAAAAAATTAAATTTAATTAATGCCTAATGATGGAAGGCGGAGAAACCCTAGTGGAAAAACCTAAGGCAGAGGCGTAACACGCCTGATCAGAATTTCGGATCGGACTTGATCAGTTTCTGATCAAGACCTGAACAGAATTTCCACTCGGGCTAGTCTGCATCCCAGCTAATAGCCTGACGAGGGTAGCCGAGGCTGCCGTGCGGTGATGCAAATTTATCTGTACAATGTGCACCCGGGTTGCAGCCATAATGATGACTACTTTCCTGGTACCTCATGTACCCTTTTTCTGACTTTCACCACAGTCTTTCGCAAGCAGCTTGACAGTTGCTTTTTGAATCCCGCAGTGCAGTCTGAAGTTGCAGGCTTTCAGAACAGAGAGTGATCGGTCGTCTATCAGCGCAACGAAGTGGGCACTTTTCGCTTCCCTGCTCTTACTGCCCCGAGCGACAACCCACTCTCTGCCGTGCAGTTCNTGTTCGCCATCGCTGGCCCCACCCGAAGTTTCTTTTTCAATACTGAGATTTTTTAGATTGGTTTCCATTTTTGGTTCCACGAGTACCGCGGTTAAACGTTTTCACCTGGTGCATTGCCGCGATTGCCCAGGGCTTGGCTTGTCTCGGGAGGGGTACACCCAAGACTACTCTCAGAGGTCGTCCAGGTTTCTGAGAGGCACCGTTGGCGACACAGCTCCCCCTGTGCTACGCATCCTTAGGTACGGTATGGCCAAGGCCATGGCTTACGCCGCTCACACACATGGATTGGGTGGGTTCCTCTTAGCGACTGCGGGCGGCGGTCGTCCTTAAGACCCCGACCGCCCGCGACCGAGCCCCCTCACTAACNTGTTTCTCAAGGAAGCACAGTGCTTCTTGAGCGGTTAAATCTGGGTCTTTANTTTTGGTTCCACGAGTACCGCGGTTAAACGTTTTCACCTGGTGCATTGCCGCGATTGCCCAGGGCTTGGCTTGTCTCGGGAGGGGTACACCCAAGACTACTCTCAGAGGTCGTCCAGGTTTCTGAGAGGCACCGTTGGCGACACAGCTCCCCCTGTGCTACGCATCCTTAGGTACGGTATGGCCAAGGCCATGGCTTACGCCGCTCACACACATGGATTGGGTGGGTTCCTCTTAGCGACTGCGGGCGGCGGTCGTCCTTAAGACCCCGACCGCCCGCGACCGAGCCCCCTNAGGAGTTTCTTCACCTCCGTTACCTCTTCAGTGCCCAGTTTCTGATCCGGATATGACTCCGGAATAACTGCAAACTTGAATGAGCTCGCAATATTCTGAGCATATGTGTCCTGATCCTGCGTTCTCATTCTCTTTTCTTTCGGTCTGACTGAGGGGCTTGGCGTGGTACGCTCCGATGGAAGGTGTTTTATTGCCTTCCTCACAGCCCCCTCCCCCTTCCCCTCATCGACTTTCGCTGCTGCATCCGCCAAGGTTGCAATTGCCTCCGAGGTTTGATGCAGCTTCGCTCTCTTGCGACGTCTTCTCTCGGCTCCACTCAGTCTGACCCGATTCACATCGGCACCAGACTGGTCAGCCTTGTCAGACTTCGTGTGTTCGCCATCGCTGGCCCCACCCGAAGTTTCTTTTTCAATACTGAGATTTTTTAGATTGGTTTCCATTTTTGGTTCCACGAGTACCGCGGTTAAACGTTTTCACCTGGTGCATTGCCGCGATTGCCCAGGGCTTGGCTTGTCTCGGGAGGGGTACACCCAAGACTACTCTCAGAGGTCGTCCAGGTTTCTGAGAGGCACCGTTGGCGACACAGCTCCCCCTGTGCTACGCATCCTTAGGTACGGTATGGCCAAGGCCATGGCTTACGCCGCTCACACACATGGATTGGGTGGGTTCCTCTTAGCGACTGCGGGCGGCGGTCGTCCTTAAGACCCCGACCGCCCGCGACCGAGCCCCCTCACTAACGACAAAGTGGGAACCCAGTGGAGGGGGGATTTCCAACAAAAAAAGAGAACAAAATTTTTTGGTTAGTTAGTTCATTCACTTTATTTACCGTTTGAGCCTCGAATCAGACCCTCCAGTGTGTGTGTCGNCGACCGAGCCCCCTCACTAACGACAAAGTGGGAACCCAGTGGAGGGGGGATTTCCAACAAAAAAAGAGAACAAAATTTTTTGGTTAGTTAGTTCATTCACTTTATTTACCGTTTGAGCCTCGAATCAGACCCTCCAGTGTGTGTGTCGTACTTAGAATGAAATGCTCTTATAGCTGCAGTAGCTGAATCTCCTTTTCGGTAATATGATTTGATGAGGAATGATTCTTGTTCGATGGTTAAATATTCCATTTGAGTGCTGCAATTCCCGAGTGACTGAAGCATGAATGAAATTTGCGGAGGGTCTCCACTTCAACTATTATTAGATTTTGGCCTGCACTGCCACCTTGCGGTATTGTACGCAATTTACTTTGGTCACATGCTATGGGACAGCCTGTATATCATCCATCTTTTTCCGGAGACCTTTTTTTGAGGAAAAATCTTATATGCCAGTGCATTAGCTAAATGGAGGTACTTCACTCCAAATTCTGATATCGTTATCAATCAAGCTTTGTTGCAATCCGCCTATAAAGAGGAATCCAAAAATATTGATACTTTATTGCAATTAGGAAAGTTGAAAAAACAACAATTTGAAAAACTAAAAGGTTCAGAGTTGTTTATTGGGTGCAATAAAAAACTACGTTCCATCCGAGGAAAGGTCTAACCCTTTGACCAACCCTATAGCCATTGCATTATATGACTCCCCATAAGTACCCCGAATAATCCGTGCACTTGACAGTCCTGACACATTCAAGAATTTTCTTTAGCATTTTACATTGATATAACATAAAAATGAAAGATTCTAGTTTTTTCAAAAATATAATGAAATAGTTAAAAAAATTGTATCGAGTGCTCAAACAGGAATAAATTTTCTAAATGACCTTAAAAGGTCCTCAAATATCACTGTTTTCAGCAAAAATCGTACTTTTTTATTCAATAATAAAAGCGTCAAAGAATTTTTACAAAAATTGTCCCTATTTTGTGATTTTCTGGGAAGAGTCTCATGATTAATTACGATGATAATGTCGGTCATTGACTTACATGATAATGATTGTAAGATAAATGTCCTCCTCCACATGTAAATTTCCATAAGAACTTACAAATCTCTGTGCCGACCCTAAAAATGGTTTAAAAATTCGGAAAAAAATCACCGTCTTAGTTCAATTTATGGGCTATTTAGATGACGGCAAGAGGGAACAAAAATTTGAAATTTATTATAAAATGATGCAGACTAATAGCTACTCTGTTTTCTTTTTTTATTCTTTGTGAAAATTTTTTTTTTCTCTTTTTCTTGTATTTCTCCTTTTATTTTATCTTGATTCTCCCCTAGCGTTTTCCATTGTTTCAGAATGTTTACGGGGTTTGGAATGAACTTCTCTTTTGGTTTGATAATAAACATTAAATGTTATTTTATTTGATACAGAGAAAAGTGTCAATCCAGACATTTTGCCATGTTGAATAATTCTAGTTACAAAAGGTAAAAGTAGATACACAACTCGACAAGATCCGCGATCACAGCGCCTCTCACGGTATCATTAACATCCCGGGCCCCTTGAAAGGTCATCTTTCAAAACGATAACATGTATTATATGTATTTTTTGTTTAAAGTCGGTAAATCCTGCAGAAATAAACATGATGAAAATTAGAAATTACGGTTCATATTAATATCAATGATTCTAGCTTTCGCACCAATGACTCTACTCGATTCTAATACATGACTCGACTGTGAAGTTAATTCTTTTATTCGAATGAAACACAAATAAACTCTGAACGTTTTAAATCTTCAACTTCCACATTTTTCTTTCAACTAATCTTAAATTCCATCGTTTGGGAATAGACTTTGAAGGCTCAAAGGATTTTGAAGAGATCTTGTTTTAGGTTTGGTCCTGCCATCAACTTGTCATTCAGGAAAATTCCGTTGGACATTTTGGCAGGGGCATCAAAAACAACCCGAAGTTTTGTTGTTACGCTCTCTGGACGAACTACCGCTTAATGCGAAATGAAGTACGTATTTGGAGAATCGTTTACATTCCTCACTAGTGTCATGTGATTAGTGTGTTGATGTAGTCATCCATGAATTCCTCGTATGCTTTATGTAATTCTGACTCTCGATTGAATTTTCTTTCCACAACGTGAACTCTGCGCAATGCTTGATCCTTGGATTGTCCAAGTTCGGCATGTTCTCTCTTTGGACGACGTACAATGAATCGACCGTCCTAGTCTCTCTGTACTGTGTCAGCCAACTGTTCTTCACCGAATTTCTCCTCTTTAGTGAGGGGAGTGATTTCTGGAATCGATTCTTGGGTCGAAAAACGTTCCAGTTGCTGATGTACTTGTGTGTTGTGACAGGTCTGTCAAGTTGGCAGTTCCAGGTGCTTAAATCTGGTCCAAAATTTGCGCAAAATTACGGGCTTTTCGGCGCTTTTTTGCTTCGTCTGGATCTTGATCGAGAGACGAAGCACCAAACTTTTAATTGTCTTCATTTGCGAGCGCCTAATGTCTCCAAGTATGTCCACCATTCCGAGACTGCTGACAACTTTTCTAAGGACTTTGTCTCTTGAGTCGAGTGAGCTTCCATTGGATCTCGATCGAGAGACAAAGCACCAAATTTTTAATTGCCTTCATTTGTGAGCGCCCAATGTGTCCAAGTATGTCCACCATTCCGAGACTGCTGGAAAAATACCCAATAACCCTGCCTCATGACTCAATTGAGCCCCTGGAAAAGTTGGCCGAGGGTCGAGCACCATAATTTTGGTTTGTCTCATTGAATAGTACGTAATTCGGGGAATTCGCCATATCCATATGCCTATCTTCCCTACCCTTTTTTCAGCCACGTTGTTTCCTTCGGAACCCTTCCATTCTTGTTTAAAAAAAAACATTTTTCCGCAGTTTCCTTTCCGGTATCGGAGAGCACCTAAAAAGCGCCTCATTATCTCCTAGATTTGATTTTTTTATCGCTTTCTTTCCTACTTTTCGCGCCAACGGACCTGTTCGTGACCGTAAGACAAGTGAATGATGTGCCACGTTTAGTTCCAGCTATTTCACCACCTAAAATTCATCCCAGTTTTGTATTTTGGAGTGCAGGTTGGCCAACGTATCTGTTTCGTGGCGTACCAATGAGTATCCTCCAATATAAGCCACCTCCGATGAGTAGATGAATCCTTCCAGGTTCGTTGTAAGGTGGATCTGCTAATTGTGTCCCGTTTGGTACAATTATCTTGGTAATGTAGATTTTTTTTGTGGTATTTGTTCCATAATAACTGGGAGCACCATTCAATCTGTACTGAGGAATCATGATGCACCGATCGGATCTGTACCGGAGTGACCGTCTGAATCTCAGTCCTGGTACGATTGATACTACTGATTTGTCTAGTCTCGTTGAATGATATGAGTCTTAGCTTTTCAACTCACTCCCTAGTTATGAGGTTGGACTGAGAGCCTGGGTCAAGTAGTGCACGACATGGAATGAATTTTCCACTAATGTCCTGGATATACAGCTGTGCAGTTGACAATAAAACCTGTGACTGCTTTACGAGTACAGTACATGCTGATTGTTGGCTCTGTACCATTTGAATCCATCAAATGGTTAGCCACTGATGATATTGGGTTATCTGTTGGTTTTTTCTCGTTGTGTAGGAGTGTATTGTGAAGTTCAGAGCACCTTTTGCATCTGGAGCCTGTACATTGATCTATAACGTGTCCAGCATTCAGACAATTCGGACAGAGATTCTTCTTTATTATCTCTTTTCTCCTTTCATCCGTTGTGAGTTTTAGGAGGTCCTGGTACCAGTTTACCGGGTGACTTCCACCGCAGAATTTGCAGATGTGCGTTGTAGCGGATAATGTTATTTTCGAGTCTTTATTACTCTCCTTTTGATCTTTTTTATCAGTGGATTGTGATTGTTGTTCATTCGAATTCTGCGATTTGACTTTCCTCAGATTCAGTAGTCTCAGTGTGTGAGTACGATCAGTGAGGAACTTAAAAAATTCTTTCAACGTTGGCATCGTATCGTGACTTCTGTTTTTTATGTGATTCTGCCATTCTTTTTGTCGTGGATAATCCAGTTGTTTTCGTGCAGGATGAATAATCATGGAGTCCCAATATACTACTGGCTGGCCAAATGTTTTCAGCAATGCTAGGTGAGTTTGAATGTGCCAAATCAGATTTCTGATGGATTCAGCCTTGTCTTCTCTAGTGATTGATGGGAAGCTAAACAATTCTTCCAAGTGATTTTCAATCAGCATCTTCTTGTTGTCATGTGTATCATTCAGGAGTTTCCACACCTGCTCATAATTGTCATTAGAAATTTCAATGTTTTCGACCACTTTACGAACGTATCCTCGTAGCAGGCCGATGAGATACTGATGTTTATGTACTCGAGGAATGTCGGGATCATTGTGAATGGCGGTCATGTAACTGTTCTTAAAGATGATTCATTTGGCGAAATCGCCATCGAAATCTGGAAGTTTTAGTTTGGGAAGCTTGTATTTGTTCTTCTACTGCACTTCAACCTTTTGCGTACCATCTTCGTGTGGATGTAGATTCGGTCTGGCTGCCCTTCGTCTATCTTTCTGGGCTTCACGTGCAGTATTGATAATTTCTTGAGCTTTTGGAGCTACTGCGTAATAACGATTGTCAAATTCTTGACGCTTCCTTTCGTTTTCCTGATTGAACGTTGTTAGGGCTGGGGGATCTGCGGGGGGATTGTCTTCAATTTCAGCTTGAATCAATGTAAACGAATTGTAGGATTTGTCAATTTTCTTGAGCCTGACTTGTGCTTTTGTTGCTGACACTTGAGCGTTGATATTGAAAAATGTCTCTTGTCTCGTGATGTAACCCTTAATTATACATCGATCTCTCCTTAATTGAGAGGGGTCTGTCATTGTGGAAATGGAATAATGAGGATAACATAATTGAACGACTCACTAACCTGTATTTCTCGAAGCCCTGCCGTTCGGAAGACTCTCATGAAGGCCAGTACTGCCGGATGTTGTTATTACTTGCAGCCGTCCTCCGAGCGCGGTTTGATGCGTGTGTATGTGTAACCGTCTGGTCACCTTCGATATGATCTGTGTGCCGCGTGGACACAGTGAAAATTGTCTCACCGATGGATGTGTGCCGTCCCGATACGACAAAATGGTTTTATGGATGATGATGTGCCGCCCCAACACGATAGAAACGATTTTGAGGGGGTATGTGGGTATGTGCCACCTCGAAGCAGTGAAAATTAGTTGCGTGAGAATTTGATTTGCTTGTTGGTGTGCGAGCGCCGCTTGTTTGAATGCGTCGCGATCTCATGTATGATGTGTGTATGTATGTGTGCAAGCGTTACTTGCACGGTGATATTGTGATTTTGTCTCTTCACGAGACGTTAATCGTATGAAAACTGAACTTGATACATGCTCCCGTGAACGATGTTCTGCTTTTTAATAGTTTCTACGATTTTCTTGAGCGTACTTATCATTAAAAATAGTCTAAATTTTTACTTGAAGTTATGGCGCATGCATACCGGCCGCGAATCTCTTTGTTTCACCGCGTGTATCATCCTGCCAATGACGAGAGACGGTTATTTGCACTTTGCAACTGATTTTATGAGGTTTGACTCGTCCTCAGTCTGCGTGAGTCGAGCTGTTGGGCGCCAATGCTTACGGAGTTAGGAACGAACTGCACTTTTGGGTTGATAATATACATTAAATGCTATTTTATGTGATACAGAGAAAAACGTCAATTCAGGCATTTCGCCATGTTGAATAACTCTAGTCACAAAAGGTAAAAGTAGATGCATAACTCGACAAGACTCTAGATCACAGCGCCTCTCACGGTCTCATTAACACAGAATATCTTTCTGATCGAGTTCCTCGGACTTTCCTCTCTCTTAACCTGATCCATGACTTCATCGAAAATCCTGATTTCGATGAATCAATTATTTCGAGTCAATCCCTAGTCTCTTATATTTTCCAATTGGGTTTTTGAAGAGAATACGGGTTATGGGCCCCAGATAACTCAAATATCAGTTTTCTTGTAAAACCGATAGTTAGGTTGCTCATAACAGGTTTGCCTGATTGTCGGGACGATAATTTTTCTTTTAGAGGAGGGAGTAATGTTATGAATGTCTACTATCCCATTTAGAATGCATTGCATTTAACATGCATTCGTTTTGTTTCCATCTGAACATCTCCTCTGAAGTTAGTGTAGCTTTTTTTATTACTCATTCTTTTCTCTCGTTTCTCTGCATTGACACATTTATTTTTCTATCGTTCCATCTTCATTTTAATACCCGTCTTTTAATTACTACCCACGCGTATCAATATTGCTAATTAATTAGCAAAAATATCTATACTATACACAATACAGGAGAAATTTCCCACTTCTGATGAATTTCCAAACAACCCTGTCGAATATTTTTTTGCGTCCCAAAACAATCTTCGTTGAATTTAACGAGCTTAAATTCTACTGTAGATGTGGATCGATTCCAAGATCTTGACAAAATCAAAATTGTCTTGAAGTCTTCAACCTCCCCGGAGAAGGTGGACCCAACAAAAATAAAACTGGAGTTGTAGCCTTAAGGGCACTCGGTATTTATTGTTTCAGACTAGGAGAAATTGAAATTTGTTCCAATGAGGTTCATGATGAATTTGAGTTTTCATCTTCTCTGCATCACATAACTTCTGGAAGAGGGGTAGTTTGTCCAGTTTCTCTTCTGAGAACGGTCTGGGAGCAGCTACCACCATTGCTACTAGGACAGAACCTACGAGGTTTTCGTGGAGATGAAACGATTATCTGAATTCAGATTTGGTGGATGTTATACCATGAATCTGTTCAATTTGTGTCTCTGCAAAATTGAGGCTAGCCGCAAGTTCTGACGAGCTTCGATATCACTTTGAAAAGACAACCGTGCAATTTGAGGTTTCGATGGGTCTATGCTCAGTATTTCTCAAATCTCTGAACGATTTTTGGGATTGTTATTGAAAGCATGAAGCCTTGGTTAATGCGTTAGGCGTAGATAGAACTATTGGAATAGAAAATGGAGGCTTGCAGTCTCCAGTTGATGCGTTAGGTGCGAGTGTAACTGTTGGAATAATAATCAAAGGCTTGGAGCCTTGAGTTAATGCATCGAGCACAGATGTAACTACTGAAATACTACATGGAAGTTTGAAGCCTCGGGTGAATATGTCAGGCGCAAATGTGCCAGGCACGCCAGGATTTAAGCTTTTGCTGATACTGTCCTGGAAGACAGGTATGAAGAAATTTAGACTCTATGATTTTATAGAGGAGTTCGACTTTGGAGGCCCAAAAGAAAGCCCAAGAAGAAAGAGTATTTGGGTAATATATACAAAAAATGCTTACATCGGAACCGTGAAAACGACTCAGTTGACAAGCACCATTATTGAGGACGGCGCAGCTCAATATGTACCAGAAATTGGAAATGAAGAAGTGGATAGAAGCCGGATAACTCAGTTGGGAGAGCACCCGATGCATAATTGGAAGGTCCCGGATTCAAATCTCGGTCTGGACTATCCATTTTTTTCAGTAAAAATTTTCTGGTTATTCATATTGAGAATAATCCCGGGTCCCCTCCTACCTCATTCAAATCCTATCCAATCATTTCCTATGGCGTTACAAAGATATGGAACGCTATATAAATTCCCTTCTTCAATGAAAAAATGATTGAATTTCTGTTGAGTATAATTCAACACAATTTTCACAAAACAATTGACTTTTATAAGTAATCACTATAACGGACTGATTGCAATGAATCAGACAATACAGAATACTTCTGGATACAATGAAGGTCAAGCCAGGAGTGCTTGGCATCGAATGCTCGCAGTCCTCGTGTGTCGGCGCAACTCTCTTGAGCGAAATTTCCTCCCCCTTAATTATTCAAGTGGACGACCCTAATTCAAAACCTAATCCTGAGAATTTTCAAGGCTCCTAGTGATGTTGGAGCGAAATTTTATTTTTGTCACAATATAAAAGCCTCTACTATCCTTTTCAAAAGTATAGTCCGCAAACTTTGGAAACTTACATCTTCGCGAAAAAAAATCGCACGACTGTGGAGTCAATTTCATTCATTAGATTGAATATTTTTTATCCGATAGTTTATGCGCTATTATGATAAGAAGATGAAAAATACCATCTTTTTCATGTGCCTTGAAAATTAATGAAATTTGACCGAGTCCCAGAACTTCAATTTTTTTCAACATGATTCAAATTTTTTACATGATAGCCCACTTGTTTAAGAATGAAATGGTTGAAAAAAATTTCATTTTTTATACAATTATCGGTTTTTTGCATAAAAATATCTCATACAACTATTTCTGCTAATAAAGAATAACCAATGGGAATAAAAAAAATATCTTCAGATAGACAATTGAAAACTGAAACATTTTAGTTATGATTTACTGCAAGAAATATATAAAATATTTTATAAACATTTTTGAAATTTTTGTTGTTTACTGACCGTGCGTCATTATGCTGTCACATGTGCACTCTTCTACCTCTTTGAGGGACGAGTGTCCTGCCTCCAAATAAGTTTCGGAGGTCGGTGGGGAGACGATCAGTTCATGGAAATGTATTTTTCGGAAATAAAACATTTTCTGCGAGTCAAATAGAAAATCAATGTGATAAATTGTTGGAAAGATGGCGCCAGCTCCCGATCCCACTAGACTTAAATTAATCGTTTAAGACATGTATATACGTTATAAGGAGACGAGATTCTGCGCATGCGCTGATCTCGTCTCCAACAGGTTGTGACGCGTGAGAGCCCACTCACTCCACGACGAGACGTGAAACGTGATTCATTCAATAAACCAGTGTTCTTATAATAATACCTGTGTACGAATTATTGTGTCCACACCTGCCTTCTAACAGGTTATGGGCCCAGACCACGCTTCCTAGTGGACTCTAAAACTGAAAAGTGAAGAAGAAAAATAAAAGTGATGGTGGAAAATAAGGACAAACCCTCAGGAACATACTGCCAATTGTCTGGTGGTCGGAGGTAGCGAGGGAAGGCGAGAAAAATGGAAAAGCCAGAAGGAGAGAAGCGTAAGTATAGTTAAATGTACTATACACGTAATAAGCGTCTCCAGGCGGGAACAACGTGGACGCCGGGAGACAACAGATGGTGGACAACAACCATTAGCCAAACCGTCAAACGAAATTCCGGGGGGTGCAGCGTGCTGACGTCCTTTTCAAAATACATGCTGGCGAACGGCGTGCACTTGCCCTTCCTGGAAAAAGGGGGGAAAGAGCGTGAGAAATTCGTCAATAATGGCCCCTTACTATTCATTCCAATTGGTTATTTCTTATTGGAAATATCCGCATGAGATATTTTTATTTGAAAAACCAACAATTGTTCAAAAATAGTATTCTGTGGACCAAGGGCAGAAAGTCATGTTTTCCCTGCCTGAGGTGCAGATGCTATTTTTTAACACACCTACAAAGGAAAGTTTGCATTTTGCTCTGATGAGCGGGAGGAATGTGAGTACTTTCCGCCCACGGGCGGACTTTGCTCCCCAGCCAAGTCAGTACTTTGCTCCCGAGCGAGGAAAGTACTGACTCCATCCTTGGATGGAAAGTAAACAGTACTTCCCACTCGAGGGAGCAACTTTCCATCGTAGGGCGGGAAGTACACATTTTTCTCCCGCTCATCCGGGAGCAAAATACAAACTTTCCGTACAGGTGTTTGAAAAATGGAATTTTTGTTCAACTATTTCATTTTTGAACAAGTGGTTTATCATGTAAAAAATTGGAATAATTAAAAAAAAAAAATTCGGGTCCTGGGACTCGGTCAAAGTGCATTAATTTTGACGGCACATGAAAAACACGGTTTTTTTTCATGTTCTTATCATAATAACATACAAACTATTGTGAGCAGAGTAATATTCAATTTAATGAATGAAATCAGTTCCACTGCCCTGCGATTTTTTTTCGTGAAGATATAAGCCTACAAAGTTTGCGGAGTACACTTTTGAAAAGGATAGTAGAATTCTACTCTCAAGAAGGAGAATCGGGAGTGGAGAAAACCTCCAATACTTTCATCACCCCAATAATTTTTTCATCCCCGACGGTTTCAACTCCGAGTCAACGGGCTGGATCAAAAAGAGGAGGCTCTAAGGCAAATCTCTTGGGGCCAAACAACATCTAGACTAGCTCGTTCAGACGAACAGAAGGGATGATTGGACAATGGCGTCTCTCTACGAGACTCATGTATTTCAAATGGGAGTAAAAGGCGTCTTCAAGCAAGGATCCATTGCTATCAACCTCAAAATGGCATCAGTCCAGGNCCTGACTCAAGGAATGCCCGGAGGGAGAGCTCCCTCCCCCCCCCCATCTGACGCGCCGAATCTAGAGGAAGTCAGCGATATTGGAGCGTCTAAAAATCTTTCATAATACCTTCTAAATAAAATTATTGATCAACATAGTGTTCAAAATTAACTGAAAATATAAAAATATCGGTTTTTAAATAAACAACAATGACATTTCAGAAAATCCTTGGATAAAACTTTCTAGAAACCTATATATTTGTGTAGAAAAGATAATCCAATTAGATTCTTTGTTTCTAATGCTGGGATCTTCGTAAAAACTTCAATGTTCATTCAAATTCAGGTTCTTAAAATTGAGAGGGGAAATCCCCCCAAGAAATACCCCAAGCAGGTAATCCAAGGCATTCAGCTCACGCTTGGGCAGAGTTGTTTTCTAGCCGACTACAATGTGGACGTGTCAGCTAGATTAGAAAAAGTCCCATGTATTTCGCAAAGAATTTTTCCAAATAATTATCATTCTGGCTGGAATTCATCCTGGGAGAAGGTGGCTTCTTGATTCACAGGTGGACAAAGCTAGAAAAACTTATTATAATTGAAGAAAAATAGAGAATTTGTTGCGGCCTTTCTTGGCGTCTTGATTCTGGTTCCTAACATGGCAGCTTGCAAGCTTTTGTTTGACGTTATCTTAAGTCCCGGAAGCTGCAATTAAGTCCCGCAATTAATTTTCAATTCATTACGGTAAATTTTGAAATATTTGAATAGAGACATTGAAGTTTAAGAAATTTTGTCTAATTCTGAGTTAAATTATTATCGAACATCGTGAAATTGTTGTCAATCCAACGGAACTTCTAATTATAATTGTAAATTAATCCTTCCTTGTTGAAAATTCATCCATATTTATGTTTGTAAATATTCTATATTTTTCTTCAATCTAAAACCATACTTATTTTATTTCTCAATTAGTTAATGGGTTTTTCATTGAGTGAGAGGTGAGGAGAAATCATCACGTATGAAAAATTCCTATAGGAAATGCTATGGAGAATTCAAACATTTTCTATGGATATCCTATGCGATTTTCAATAGAATTTCCTTTGAAATTTCGGGTCATAAGTCAGAATGAGGGTCAAAAGAGTCATATCAGGCTGATGTAAGGAACATATAGTGGTTATAGGGGGATCATGTGGGAGTCATATAAGGGTCATATAGAGGTCATAGGAGAGTTACATGGGGGTAATATGAAGATCGAATGACTTTGATATAACCCTTATATGACCCCTATATAATTCCTTTATAACCTCCATGTTACTTCATATAATCCCCATGTAAGCCCTGTATGACCCCGTATGTCCTCCAGATGACCCCCATATAACCTCCCCGTGATCCCTATATGACACTTTTGACCCTCATTGTGACCCTCATACTCCTAAAATTTATAGTAAAGCCTCTTGACAATCTCATATGAAATCCTACTTGACATCCTATAAAAAATACAATAGGAAAAACCTGATAAGGAATCCTATAAGAAATCTTGTCTGGAAAATCCTATAATAAATGTTCGTATTCTCCACAGGATTTCCTATAGGAAATCATACCAGGGTGGGAATATCGTCCTTCCTTCCCCTTATCATAAGTAGAGTTTACTCAAAAAACTCTGAGTTGCTAGCAATATCTCGCTTAATTAAAAATTCATCAACTGGCGCCTATTTCAGTGGAATTTAATTTTTTTTTATCGTTACTTTAGATTGTTTCGACCGGGTTAGGGTATACTGCGATGATAATCACGACTTTAAGTGGTCAGATCGTACCATTCTACCCGGCAGGGATTTGAACTCGGAACCTTTCGCATGTGAGGCAACGAACTTACTTATATACAATATATACAATATATACAATATAGGCAATGTATACGCGTTAAAATGGCACTAAAAACGGTATACGTGATTTGAAAAAAAAATTGAATATTGAGTGAGTTTATTGACTGAACCTGACGCGTTTTCGTACTGGTCGAGGAGTTGAGTCCAAAGATGATCTTGCGTCACTCGATGGAGCCCAAGATGATGATCTGCGTCTAGATGGTCCAGGTTGCGGTGAGGCATCTGGTGTCGTACCAGGGGTCGGTTGTTCTGACGACGGTAATAGAGTGTCGTCTGAATCGTTGTCGTCATCCGGCAAGTCAGCGTCGGATGCTTCGTCTTGGGCAATGGAAAATACTGGCTTCAGACGGTCAATGGATACGACAGTTTCTTGACCATTGATCCAGACGACGAAATGCTTCTCGTGTCGCGATATGACACGATGTGGTCCTTCATACGGTGGCGTAAATGCATGATGAGCAGCGTCTAAACGAACAAAAACGTGCGAACATGAGGCGAGTTCTTTAAATACGAATACCTTACGTTGGCCGTGTCGTGTGCCGGGAACTGGAGCGAGCTCAGCGAAGTGGTTTCTGAGTCTGTCGGCAATCGTTACTGCCGGTAGGCCATTGTTCGGAGCAGGAGCGAGAAATTCTCCTGGTAATCGAAGTGGCTCTCCAAATACGATATCGGCAGATGTGGCGTTAAGATCGTCTTTCCACGCTGAACGAATTCCAAAAAGCACGGTGGGGAGGGTATCTACCCAATGAGGACTCTCGTGACACCGTATTGCTGCTTTGATTTGGCGATGTAGACGTTCCACCATGCCGTTAGCTTGCGGGTGAAACGCCGTCGTGCGAATATGTCTGCTGCCTGTACGTCGAGCGAGAGCGTTGAAGAGTTGGCTCTCGAATTGTGTCCCTTGATCTGTCGTGATCCGAAGCGGAACGCCATAACGACAAATCCAGTTTGCGTAGAGCACACCGGCAACAGTCTCAGTGGTAATGTCGGAAATCGGGAATGCTTCCGGGAAACGTGAAAATCTGTCGATTATTGTCAGGCAATAACGGTAACCTCTGGACGGTACATATGGTCCGATGATGTCGACATGAATGTGTTCGAAGCGTCTTGTTCTTCCCCCGGGAAAGTCTTGAATCGGCGATGCCACGTGTCGTGAAATTTTATTCTTCTGGCATGCGAGACATGCACGAGTCCAAAGACGACAGTCTTTCTTTAAACTCGGCCAGACGAAACGTTGAGCAACCAGCTGAGTTGATGCGTTAGCCCCTGGATGACTGACGCTATGCAGAGTGTCAAAAACTCTCTTAGCGGTAATGGTACATAGGGACAAATCAGCTGATCGTTAACGTCACAGTAAATTGGAGTTGGACTCTCTGGCATGTTAATACGTCGTAGTTGAAGGACACCATTCGGATCTTGCAGACGTTCTTGGAGTTCGGCATCTGCTGCTTGTGCCTGTGCTAGTTCGGCCGTCGAGATTGCTATGGATATGGCTTCGATTCTCGATAAGGCGTCGGCAACAACGTTATCTTTACCTGCGACATGCTGAATATCTGTTGAAAACTGACCGATAAAATCAAGGCGATGGAACTGCCAAGGATTTGCTTTATCAGGATTTTGTTTGAAAGCATGCAGCAGCGGTTTATGATCAGTATAAATGGTCACGTGACGACCTTCAAAAATGTGCCTGAACTTACGAACTGCTTCATAAATTGCGTGGAGCTCTCTGTCGTATGGGCATCGCTTCCTCAGGGAAGGTTGAAGCTTCTTACTGAAGAAGGCGAGCGGCTCCCAGACAGTACCTCTGCGCTGTTGAAGAACGGCGCCGGTAGCAAATTCGGACGCGTCGGTAAAAACAGCCCACGGTAGTGACGTATCTGGGTACACTAACAGCGTTGCGTCTTGCAGTTGTTTCTTAGAGGCTTTGAAGGCAGCTTCTCCTTCTGTAGTCCACGGAACTGGATGAGACCCTTTTACGTTAGAACCTTGAAGAAATTCGTGAAGGGGTGCCTGTGTTGTTGCAGCACCNGCCTAAAGGAGGTTAGGCGGTGTTTGAGGTGAATTTGAGAGTGAATTTCTGTGGTTCCCGGTAGCTTAGTCGGTAAGAGTGCCCGGCGCGTATCTGGGAGACCCGGGTTCGATTCCCGGCTGGGTGAAACGGAAATTTTTTCTCTCTAAATTCTAATTCTCTTAGAATTTTTCGATTCCTAAAGGAGGTTAGGCG
>NW_021680646.1:89325-194291 GCF_001412515.2 Diachasma alloeum
CACCACTTGTGGGATACTCGGGAATGTTGGACGGGTTGATGAAATTATAACACGCGTTGTAACAGTAGAAATCGAATGTNCATCATTTTCTGAAATTCCTGTTGTGCGATCGTTAATTTGTCTGGGGCGAGACGACGAGCTTTACTCGATACAGGAAGTCCAGGTNGCAATTAGATCATCCGATCGAGGGTGCCCGAAATATGACGAATCGTCACGAGGTGACGTAGTCAGGTATTCGGCTGCTAAGCCGGTGCGAATACAATATAGTGAAATAATTCGAACGTTAAATAAGTAGCTTAGCTACATTTTCTTTCATTTTTTTCTTTAGTTAAAAATTCTTAAAACGTCAGAGTTTGATTTAAACATAGATGAGAATAGTAATAATAATTATCCATCTTCGTGCCGAAAGGCTTGCCGCAGGGTGGTCTGGGGTTTACGGTAGATGATGTAGCGGTATTTAAGGCTATGTCTGTGGAGGTGATAATAATGTTTTCAATATCATTAATTGATGGTCGATGATATAAAAATCAAGAACATAAATCGATATCGTACTTTACTCTCAATTACTGCCTTTAATAAATTCGAAATTTCCAACAATTATCATAAAAATCAACTTAACCAATATAGCTGTTGTAATCATCTTCTAACTTCGAATTGATACTATTAAAACAAATATTTCAAGCTATAATTCAATTCAATTGCAGCATGATATTCAAATATATTCCCGGAATTCTGATTTTCAAAAAAAGCAAAATTTTTGCAAATTTTTAAATAACTCGAAATAACGACTATTGCTATCACCTTCATCTTCGAACTCGTTCTAAAAGACATGCAAACGATTTTTTACGCCATCATTCAATCAATTCAAAATTTTTGTCAGTTATCGTAGGACAACCGATTTTAATTAATGGCGATAGATAGGGCTCAACAATACCTTCATTTGATGAAAAAAAAATTCAATTCGATCCCTTCATTAGCGAACAATTGATGAAAAAGTTTGTTACATATGTACATACATACATCCACACACGTACGGGCGAGGAGTAAAAATTGTATTTCCGGGTTTTTGAATCATACTGCGTCTATATAACACAAAAAATCCAAAACTTAAATTTTGAATGATAACAAAGCTTTCGGGAGTAAAAAGAATCGCTATGCCAAAAATACTTGAGTGATGAAGGGCCAATCTTCCTCGCAATTTCCCTAGTCCAGAAAACGATTCATTTTTTCAAATTGGAAATTTCACTGACCTGGAAAATTATATTTTTTATTGCAAAAAATTAAACTGTTCGACTATTCAGCAAAGAAATATTCATTTATGGATTTTTTCAGTTAGTTACAAGTAAATTCGAAAAATATCAGTCTACGGCGATGCAGAAGTATGAGGATGAGAAGATCCAAAAGCTGCAAAAGGAGAAGAAACATAAAGAGCGGATTGAGAAGAAGAGACAGGAAGAGGCTACGGCTCTTCTCAGGAATGAGGTGGACATTGGAGACGATAAAATCGTAGAATTAACCGATGAACAGGCTGAGAAGCTTCAGAAAGAAATAGATAGTAGAGTAAGTACATCATTGATTTATATTTGGTGATATTCATTAAAGGATTGACACAGAAAAAAGTGTTTCTAGTTTCTCATTACAATCCACTACATTGTGATACTCAAATCCAGAGAACAAAAAGGCCTGGATTTCAGTGGTATTTTCACTTATTTCAAGAAAATTTTCTCTGAGAATTAGAGAACAATGTTCTTGTTCTCAGAAGGAACACTAGGGAAGTGTTCCCCTCCGATTTCGATGAAACTCCCATATGTTGTAGAGGACTCAAAACTAAAGGACACGTATTTTTTTTATCGACTAATACGTGGCTTTAAAGGGTGAAACCATGGTCAGAATGTGACCACCTTCAAGGGTGATCTTTCAATTCCACCTATAAGAAGAATATTTTCAGAAATATTAATCACGGTAATAAATCGCTTGTGAGAAATTATGAAGATCACAGTTGATAGTTCCTCCGGGGTTTGAAATTTGGGGGTAAACTACCCCTGCAAAAATGTTATTTTTCAAAAAAAAAAAATATGGCTCATAATTTCATAAAATTAATTGCGTTTGGAAGAACATGGAAAAATGCGGAATACCTGTTTTTGGATTTTCCCCGAAACTGAAGTTTTCTGGGGTGAAAAAAATGATTTCTCGGCAATGTCACCCATCACAGTAGTGGAGTTATTTATTTAATACATCAAGTTAATACATAGCTGGTGAGAAATAATGGAAATCACAAATGGTACTTTTTTTGGGGGTTGAAATTTGGAGGGTAAACTACCCCTATAAAAATTTTGTTTTTCAAAAAAAAAAATTATGGTTCAGAATTTTATAAAACCAATTGCGTTTGAAAGAACGTGGAAAAATACGCCATACCTGTTCTGGATTTTCTCCGGAACTGACATTTTCTCGGAAAAAAAATATTCTCTTGGAAATATTGCCCATCATTGTGATGGAGTTATTCATTCATTTCATCGAGGCAATAAATAGCTTGTAAGTAAATATGAAAATCAGAACTGATAGTTCCTCTGGGGATTGAAGTTTGGGAGGTGAACTATCTCTATAAAAATATTTTTTCTCATAGAAAAAAAAAATTTCAGGATTTCATGAAAATGTTTGCAGTGGAAAGAATATGGAAAATACAGAATACCTTTTTCTGGATTTTTCCGGAAACTCAAATTTTAAGGACAGAAAAAATTATTTCTTGGAGAACTGTGAGTTGTCCAAATAATTTGGTATTTATTGTAGAAACTCATCTTATTTATCTCCATCGAACCTTTACTTCTTCTTTAATTCTTTGGTATTTTCCTGTGGTCGTCAGTGTATATATTTTATTAAGGATTACATTTGGCACAGAAATGATATTCATCAAAAAAATGATGCAGGCAGAGAGACTTTCTGCACCTCGAGCATCTAACTACTGCAACATTAGAACAACCATCAACATCACATTGTGGATTAGAAGATTGTCCAAATGCAAAATCAACAGAATTATCAAATTCCTCAGGTATTATTACTGGTTTTAGCAATATAGCTACTTTGGAACCAAGTGTTACGAAATAGATTCTGATACCTAGGTGATGATAATTGATTATGAACTAGAGATTGCAATTTGATCACATTATTCCGCGCATGTAAACTGATATCATGATTCAAGAGAACGACCGTATCTGAAAAATGACGAACATAATTTTTCCAGATTCTGGAACCGTATATATCAAGAGGCTGAATTTTCTCGGTCGTCCCTTTTGGGATCAGCATCGTTAATAATGCTTTATTCCGAGAAGTTGCTTCTTCTACCACTCGAGAGCAATATCCACTCCATGAATCGATCAATAGTAGACTTTTTGGTCCCACGTTTGGGAAGAATACTTCTTCCAACCATACTTTTAAGTGCTCTGAAACATTTGGAATAGGATGAATATTGTAATCAGTACAAATACATCCACATCCACTGATAATACACCAGTTATTACTCATCACATCTTGTTATACATTTGAAATATCATCTTACCAGAAGTCAGTTTTCCCGATTTTGAAGCCGTTATATAAACATTTGAAGGTCTGAATACATTGTCCTGGACCATTGGGCCAAACTTTCCGGATGATTCCTTGAAAACAATGAAAAGAGGTGACAATAATTTGCCATCAGCAGATATCGTGGGTTGTATGGTATAAGTGTGTGTCGCTGATGTTACAGATTGTACAATGCATGTGACTTCTTTAGACCCCTCTTCCGTCAAAGTTCGTCCCGAATGCGTTTCCAATTGAAAACCACTTTGATCAGAATTATAGATGTTTTGTAAGCCATACATTTCAAAATATGGTTTGATCTTTTGCAGGAATTCATCTGCGGTGTTTTGTAAATCTTCTTGATTTTCCATCGTTTTACGCGTCACGAATTTAGTAATTTTGCAAGATGTAATGCGATGAGCTCTTTTGAAGTAATGCAGTCACCACGGCGAGGCCTTGAAACGAATATCTTCATGTCTAATATCTTTCGGGGCTTGCAGAGCACATCTCCGTAGGTCTGCATCATGAACAATTAACCCCGCATCAATAGCATTCTTCATATTTTTCAATGTATACTCTGATATACGTTTCAATTTCTCCATATAAGTTCCTCCTTTATTGACTTGATGCGCCCAGCGACGTAATTGTTGGACCGATTTCACTCTTTTGAATCTATTGGAAACGGTTTTTATAGACAGATTTTTTTTTGTTTTCGCACTCCTCCAGAATTCAACTGCTTTTTTTTTATACTTATAGTCTACAGGTTCGTCATCATCCGGATAACCATCAGATGATTCTTTATGATGCCGTTGGAATTCTGTATCCTCAATCGGTACCATTTCGATGTCTCTATACGGCTCTTGGAAATCGAGAGTGGATTCTTCAATCATTTCCACACCATTATATTCCTCCATAGTTCGTTTCAAGATGTTCTCGAAGTTAGTTGCCAATTCTCGTTCTTCATTAGTCACAGGAGTTTCCACAAAATTCATCACTTCAAATGTTGCCATGAGAAGCTTAATAACGTTTATAGGATTGAATCTCATGGTGAAAACAATTGGAAATTTACGATTAGTAAGAGACTGTTTTCGCATGATATGTTTATGTAGACTGAACACGGTGCGAAATGAAAGGGAACAAAATTGCAGAAATATTCGGGGTTATCAATAATGCATGATTACTGACCCGATTTGCTATTTTTGAATATAGGTGATGTTCGCATGAATATTGTTACTTTGTTTGGATTCATTATCGCTTTTAGCAGTGTGCTATCACCACATATAGTATAATGATGCATGTGATATTCGCAAAAAATTATTTTTTTTCACCCCAGAAAATTTCAGTTCCGGGAAAAATTAAAAAACAAGTGTTCCGCACTTTTCCTTATTCTTTCAAACGCAATTGATTTTATAAAATTCTGACCTTTTTTTTTGAAAAACAAAATTTTTATAGGGGTAGTTTCTCCTCAAAATTTCATCCCCCGAAGGAAGTATCAATTTCGATTTTCCTCATTTCTCACCAGCTATTTATTAACTTGATGAATTGAATAAATAACTCCACTACTGTGATTCGTGACATTTCCGAAAATTGTTTTTTTTTCACCCCAGAAAACTTAAGTTTCGGGGAAAATCCAAAAACAGGTATTCCGCATTTTTCCCTGTTCTTCCAAATGCAATTGCTTTTATGAAATTCTGAGCCATATTTTTTTTTTAATAAAATTTTTACAGGGGTAGTGTTCCCCCAAAAATATAAATATATTTGTGAAAATATTTTTCTTATAGGTGGAATTGAAAGATCACCCTTGAAGGTGGTCACATTCTGACCATGGTTTCACCCTCTACAACATAAATGTGAGTTTCATCGAAATCGGAGGGAAACACCTCTTTAATATTCCTTGTCAGTTATTTTTATTGATAAAGTTCTAGTTCTCAGTAATGTTTAGTTAAAATCGGTACCCATTATATACTTAAGCCGAGAGCCGCGGGTTTCTTAAAATAAGAACCGTTCGAGGCCGTTGGGTTTGGAGATCCGCAGACAGATAGAAAAAAATCGGAATTGAATAAAGTTTACAATTAAGATTAAAATTGAATAAAGATTAAAATTAAGTCATCAGGGTCAGACTTACTTTCATTTCTGACCTGCATTTTGTTTCTAATCTTCACGGCTGATCTTTGTGTCCCTTAGTTTGGACCCTCATTTTTGTGATTCATAACTCTTGCATCTCCCTTTACCCTTTTATTAGGTGTACAAATAAGTTTTAGGACACGTCGATACCGTGTCCTCAAAGGAATTCAAAATTACCGCTTATATATATGGTGGGGTTTGTTATGTAGTATCAAAACCTAAGGGAGTCATAAAGAATCATAAAAAAAAAAAAATTCTGAGAGAATTAGAATTTAGAGAGAAAAAAAAAGAGAGAAAACATAACCTTAAATTCTGTGAATAAAACATGCACATCGATAAGCTATTTATTAGACACTGCATTCGCTATGAATTCCATCAAGGAAAAACTGTTAGGAAAGCATGTCAATCGATTTGTTCTGTTCTTGGGGACAACATGTAAAAGTACAACATGTGAGTATTGGTATAAGCGATTCAAAGAAGGTGATTTCGACGTTAGTGACCGTGAACGTACCGGGGCTCCTGTAAGGGTGGATGACTAGGAACTGCAAGCGTCGCTGGATGAAAACTCTTGCCAGACGGAAAAACAACTTGCAAAACAGCTTGGAGTAACTCAACAGACCGTTTCCTATCTTTTAAACGCAATAGGAAAGATTCGAAAAGGAACAAAGTGGATGCCACACTTTTTGACTCAAGAAAATAAAGATAGCCAACTTGACATATGTCTGAATCTTTACAATAAGCAACATAGAAAGTCTTTTTTGTGGACAATTGTGACCGGCGATGAAAAGTGGATTTATTTTGATAATCCAAAACGCAAATATCATTGGGTTAACCCCGGCGAGCCGACGACAACGACACCGAAGCGCAATATTCACTGTAAGAAGATCATGCTGTGTACATGGTGGGATATGAAAGGCATACTGCATTATGAACTTATGAAGTCTAGCGCGACAGTTATTGCCGATCGTTATCATCAACAATTAATGAGATTGAACCAAGAAATTGAACAAAAACGTCCATTTACTGGTAAAGGAAAACCTCCAGTAAAATTGCTCCATGACAACGCCAGGCCTCAAGTGGGGAAACCGATCAAAGATACGTTAATGGCTCTTGGATGGGAAGTTGTGCCACACCCGGAGTATTCACCAGACTTACCTCCAACTGATTTTCACTTGTTTCGGAAGATGCAAAACGAATTGACTGATGTGCGATTCAAAACATTTGAAGAAGTGCAAAAATGGGTCGATAATTTCCTCGCCTCGCAAGATGAAACTTTCTTTGCGGAAGGCATTCGTGAATTACCTAACAGATGGCTGAAGGTCATTCAAAATGATGGAGATTATTTTGATGAATAAATGTAGTTTACTTTTTTTCGAAAATGAATTTTTAATTTCTTACAAAGTGTCCTAAAACTTATTTGTACACCTAATATTTTGTGATTCGTGTTTTTGATCCTTACCCTTGACCCTGATAACCTCTATTTTTCCACTATTGCAGTTCCAAACTCAAACCTTTTACATAATTTTTTTCACATATTATGTGCAAGGAAAGCCAAATTTATAATAATACACGGAGAGAAAAGTCGGGAAAAATTGTAATGCTCAACAGCAGAAACGAGATGCAAACCAATCTCCCGTTTTACCCCTGACGACAACTAGAGGAGAGGTATATGCATTTGACCACGGCCGACTCTGTTTCCTCAGAAATTTGAAGCAGTCTAACTCGACCAGAAATAAATCAAAACAGGCGCTCTTCCCTTATGGGAATCAGATATTTGCAGCACTTATATTTAGCATATATTTGGCATACCACATTTTTGGCCGAAAATATATCTGAGATGTATGATATATGTTAAATATTTTACATCGAGATATATGTGCATATTTATATCTAGGATATATCTGGCATATGACATTTTTGGCCGAAATATAAGTGAAATATACTGAGATATATGTCCGGGTATATGTGCTTTCCAAGAGGGTTGCACTTAAAAAAAGGTAAGATTTCAAGGATGGTTGTTAGCATACTGGTTCGCATTCCAATCATCCCAATTAATTGATAGTTAACAAAACAAAAATGATACACCGAGATGGCAAGAGATTGCAAAAGTCGCTAGGCCAAGAGAGTAAAAGATGTGTTGGTACTAAATAGATATCTAATACCTAGACTGCGGGTTCCCATGCCTCTCATTGTTATGTCCTACCGAAGTTACTAGACGGACAGTGGCACCTTTCAAAATCTTTAGCGCCAAACTCAAAACCTGGATTCGTTAGCCAGTAAATTTCTGATGAGGAGTCCATCGCAGTTGACTCGTTCATCGGCAGGATGATTGGATGAAAGGTTTTAATTGAAATACATCCAGTAGGCCAGTGCTGAAGAGAACACGTTAAAACTTTCATTTAATAAACTTTCGACTCGAAAACGTTAAATTTCAAACTATTAGGTGTATGACTTAATTCTCGGCCTTTTTTCGGCAGTTCTGACATTTATTCTAAAAAAATTAATACAGATCTAATCTTGCAAATAATCGTCATCACTTTGCACGCATTTCTCCCATCTGTCGGGCAATTGTCGGATTCCGGCTCGAATCAAAGATGGTGATTTTGACCGGATGAAGTCATCAATGCTCTGCCGGACTTCTTCAGGAGATTGAAACTGGGTATCAACGGTGATACGAAAAAGGTGATACAACGTGCAAGGTCTGAAGAATACGCCGCATGTGGGAGAATTTCCCAGCCCAACGTGGAGATAACTTTCAGGATTTCTTTTGTGTGTCGCTCCGCGTTGTCCTGCAGCAAAATCATTTGCCTCGTGCCACTACCAGTAAAAGGTCTCTTTTCCTCAATAGCATCACTCCATTTCACCACTTGGTCCTGATAACGCTAAGCAGTAACGATTTCCCCCTGTTCGCGTATCATAAGAGATTACACCTTTGGAATACCACCAAATACATAACAACAAACCTCTCGAAATAGTTTGATGAGTCACTCCAAGAGTATCAGCAAGCTCCTATTGTGTTTGACAGGGATTTTCATTGAATAGGTTGTACAACTCCTCGTCCTCAACTTTTTTTGGTTGCCCAGGACATTCTTCATCCTGGTGATCAAAATTTCCATCCTGAAATATTTAAACACTTTTTACATGTGCGATAAGATGCAGCAGTCTCTCCCACGGCCGAACAAATCATTTCTTGTGCTTCTGCAGCAGTTTTTCCAAGGTGGAAGGTGAAAGAAGGGACTGCCTGAAATGCTGCTAGTCGAACGACATTTTTATTTACTATGTTTTTAAAGTTGTGCTAATCGGACCACAATCAGACTTGAGTGGTTTGATAGCTTCCAGATGGCGCTTCAAAACGCCCTTTATTGTGGGAAATTTTTTCTATTCATATAGGTGTTCTAATCAATTTGATCTAGGGGCCGAGCATTAAGTCATATACCTAATACATACTGAATTAAACTCATGAAAACTCTAAGGAAAACTAAAGAAAAAATAGTTGAAGAGAGAACCTCGAAATGTATCGAAACAACAGCAACGATAGCACTGACTTGAAGGTGCGCTTAAATCTACGGGTTGGCTCCTAACACCCCCGCTAGACCAAAAGTTGCGCGCGGAATCTTGACCCAGGGGAAAGCAAAGGGGGGTAATTTCAGGCTAGTGAGGCAATGAACAAAAGAGAGCTCAACATGTGTGGACCACATGAAACAGTGAAAGTTTTGAAATATCTCAGAACTGAGACTCTACCATTTTACGAGCATGACCGTTGAGTAGGTTTTCCTCTCTTCATTTCAGATTTTTGAGAAAAGTCTTGTGACGAATTTGGGAAGGTTATAAATTTCAGAAGTAGCTTCAAGTACTTGACATTTATGATTTTTACAACGGGTTTTGTCACGCTTGTGAAATTTTTTTCCGTCCTTTGTTCATTGTCCTTCATTTTAGCATTGTTTCTATATTCCAAAATGTCACATGTTGTTTAAGTTCACTTTGAAGTGATAATTGAATGATTGAACGAACTTACCCAAGTGAAGTTCAATCACAATTGTGTGAGCCGTCTCGTCCGAACAGATCAAAGAGTAGTAACGATCATACCATGTGGTCCATCTCAGAAAAGTCCCTAAAAATACCATAGACAAAAAATGTAGTTCCTCTGTGTATCCGTGCGCCCCTTCGCCAACCTACGCCATTGTTCCCAAAAGACTGACCCAATCGCGTCAGGGAGGTAATATTAAGGGAGGGGTTTCGATCTGTTCGGACGAGACGGCTCACATAATTGTGATTCAACTTCACTTAGGTAAGTTCGTTCAATCATTCAATTATATTTCGCCGTCTCGTCCTCTAGATCAAAGAGTAGATATTCAGAGCACACTAGCGATTTGGTATAAATTCAATAGAACATTGAATAAACCAATGAACAATCATTTAAGTAATTACACACACTCTTCATAATAAAGCTGTCATGTATGCTTCGGTTTTAAAGTAATAATACCATTATAAATGATAATGAACAAGTAAGGAGTCTACAGCGAGAACGAAGAAAAAACGAACTCAATATTTGTTTGGATGTGACTAAGATTAAAAAAAGGAACACGAGGTAGTGGGATTATCTAGCTGATTCAATTATGGCTCTAGCAAAACTCTGCGACTCTATGATGGGACGATTGTAGAAACAAGCGAAGATAGATGATTCAGCTGTCCAGCCCGGTGCTTTTCTTATGGTCTCTATGTTGATACCTTTGAGAGCTGCCAACGAAGTCGCATGTCGGGTACTGTGAGACTTGAAAATCGTTGCATCAATGTCACACTCATTTAAGGTTTTCTTGACCCAATTGCTGACGGTTTGTTTTAGCCGGATGATGTGGCTTTTTTATAGTGATGAATAACCTGGAAGATGAGCGTAAATTTTGTTCTTTGAATATAAGCTCTTAATGCAGACCCTACACAAAGTTTTGGTTGTGCTTGAAAGATGGGCAATTTTATCAATGGATTTGACTTGTTCTTTTTCATTGTTTTTATGCGATCAGGAATTTTGGACAAGGTCTGAATGCTTTGAGCTGTTGTGAGGGCCAGGCTGGAGCTGATCTGTATGTATTCAAGGATGATGATGACTTGAGAGTTTCATTTTTCTCAGCAAGAAATTGGAGAATCCGAGTGGCATAAAAGTTAAAAAACTCGAAACCATACTTTTGGCAAAAAGACCACCAAGACCTCCAGACTGAGTCGTATTGTTTCAGTGTTCCTTCAGTGATGGAGGCTGATACTACTGGAATACCTAATTCTCGAGGTTCTCTGCTGGTGTACGCCTGCCTGATAATCTGATCGCGGCCAGGGTAAGCGATCTCTGTAGTGGATGACTCTCCCTAGAAAGAGATAATAATAATGTCTTGTTAGGAGTAAACATGATTGGGGGATGAGTCTGCATCCTCTGGATCAAAGGAAACCAACACTGCGTTGACCAATACGGAACAACAATAACTCCCTAAGCTTCATCGTCCAAAATTTTTTGGAGTACTCTAGGAATGAGATCGAAAGGGGGAAATGCGTAAAAGTAAATCCTAGACCAGCTAATTGTAAAAGCATCGATGGCCATGGCACCAGGATCTCTTCGCCAGGTAACATAATTACCGCATTTGTGGTTCAAGTAAGACGTAAAGAGTTCAACATCGAAGGGACCAAAGCATTCGTCAATTCTCGAGAAAGCCCATTCCGCCAATTCCCACTCGGTATCTGTGGGCAATCTCCTCGATTCTGCGTTTGCCCCTGTTTTCTTTGGATTAAATATATGATGCTAACACCCACAAACTCCTGTCTTCACACAATTGCCACAAACGTTTTGCTTCTCTGTTGAGCTTAGTAAATTGAACACTGTCCATCTTGTTGATACAAGCGATGGCAGTCGTATTATCAATACGAAGGAGTTGGCAGGATGATCGAGAAGAGACGAAGCATTGCAAAGCCAGAAAAGCAGCCTTCAATTGCAAAATATTTATGTGGAGGCTCTTATTCGGAACAGTATGCCCAGACAACTGCAAACTCGTTAAAGCTGGCAGTGATACCGTAGTCGTATCCGGACCAGAAGCTGGACACCGGAGGGGTGACAGAGATGAAGAAGCTCCTGAAGGGGGCTATATTGGCTTTACCAGACGGAATCAAAGCACCCATGTTCGACGGAGTCTGGGAGAGGGACGGTGCGGTTGTGGTGAACTGCACAGACGAGGCCACAGGGAGCTGGCGGAAGAATCTGTTCCCTGAGAATAAAATAGCGGGGCACACCATCCAAGTTGTGGCACTCTCGGAGCTTCCTAAGAAGCATCGAGTTGTGATACACGTGGAGGACCAGGAAATTACTTCTCAGGAAGCATTTAGTTTTCTTGAGAAGCAAAATGCAGGCCTGAAGAGTGCCCACTTCGCTGCGTGGTCGATGACGGGTCGCTTGCTGGACTGAAGGCATGCAACTTCAGACCTCACTGTGGGCTCCAAACGGCTACCGTAAGGGAGCTGGGGAGAGACCGTAGTGAGGTAAAGAAGACAGGTACGACTGAAGTACTAGAGAAATAGCTACCATAGCTATGAATCGGGTACAGATCGTACAGATCAACTTGCATCACAGTAAGGCGGCTTCGGCGACACTAGCCAAGGTTCTAGCTTGGATGCAGACAGTAATAGCATTGATCCAAGAACCTTGGATAATCAACAATGCTATTCAGGGACTGACTGGTTGTGACAAGGTATATCATGCCGATACACCAGAAAAATTGAGAACCTGCCTAATTATTAAAGGATTAGATTTTTTTTCTCTGTCCGCAGTTCAGCGGGGGAGTCCTAACTGCGGCTCAAGTGAGGTTAAACCTAGGACTAGGCAGGGTTATGGATATAATAGTAGGGTTGGCTTACATGCCCAACATATGACTCAACAGAGTCACCCCCACTGGACGAAGTAAAAGAGCTGTGCAACCATGTGAAAAGGAGGGGGCTTCAACTCCTGTTGGGCTGTGATGCGAACTCCCATCATGCTGCATGGGGGAGCACCGGTTGTAACGGCAGGGGTGAGAGCCTCCAAGTGTTCATCATGGGGGCAAGGCTCCATATTTTAAACAGGCGGACAGAACCAACTTTCGTTAACCGTAGACGACAGGAAGTACTAGACATAACTCTGGCAACGGATGATGTGGCTGGCTTAGTTGGAGACTGGAGGGTCTCAAGAGACCTCTCGGCCTCGGATCATATAACCATAAGAATGTCCGTTCTTTTTGAGAAAGCGACTGAGTGGAGCAGAAACCCACGGCGGACCGACTGGGGAAATTATCGGAACAGTCTAGCACTTAGGCTGAGGATGATTTCTCTCAGATTTGGCAGCAAGAAGCAACTGGAAGAGGCCTCTAAGGTTTTGCACCGGGTAATAATTGACTCATATGAGAAAAACTGTAAGTTGTTGCCCAGAAGGCGGAAGACTGAGATACCCTGGTAGTCGGAAGACGAACTTGGGGGACTCAGGAATGAAACCAGAAGGGCTTTCAACAAGGCAAAGAATGCGAGGGAAAGTCCCCGTAAGGAAGCAGCCTGGACGACTTACAGGGGACTCCTCGCAAAGTACAACAAGGCATTAAAAGACAGGTGCCGCCAAAGACAGGTGCTGGAGGGCTTTCACGAGCGGCATTGAGAGCCAATCAGAGACTGCCAGGCTGGCGAAAATCCTTGGTACAAACAAGATCAAACATATCTAGGGAGCCTACAAGCACCGGATGGAAGCAATACGGAGACAATGGAGGAAACATTGAAACTTCCGGATGACTCGATATGTTGGTCCTTCTTCGCGATGAATTTACGGGCCCTCACAAACGCGTAATTAACAAATCTTGCCAAAAAAATTATACTTTACACCCAATCCCAAAACTCCAAAACTCTAAAAATTCACCACGCCATAGCAGGAACTCTAAACCCAAAATTCTTCACCGGAGTGGGAAATGCTAGACTTAAAATTCTCCGTCGAAACGGGAAAAACTAGGCCCTAGGCTCAACTCCATTCAAAATGGGTCGACTTCAACTCAAAAACTCTACCGAAGTGGGAAACCTTTAAAAATCAAAAAATCTCCACCAGAGTGGGAAATAGAAATCTCTCTCCCTCTCACCCTAATTATTTATCCACGGATTAGCTTTTCCTGTCGTGAGGGAAGTTGTTTTCAGGTCTCGGTGGTGTTTCTAACGGACATCCCCACATGTTCGTTACATTTCTTTTCCTCATAATATCTTCAAAACGGAAATAATATTCATAAATGAAAAATGAATTTTACGATCTCTACTGAAATTTCAAAACGAATAGTCAAATAAAAATATAATACTCTGGGAAGATATGATTCTTTCAATCGAATTTTTTTGTTAAACTACCTGTAAAAGTTACGTGAGAAGAATAATCAATAAAGTAGAATCTCATATGATTCACTTTCATAGATAAATGTAGGAAGAAATACTCATCATGGTTAAACTTGACCTTTGAAATCGTTAATTTCACTTCCAACATCATTAGATATGACAAATCGATTTAAATATTTCCTAAATGAAATCGAATATGTCGAAAAATATTGAAAAAATTCACCTGAAACTTATTTTGAACAAGAATTTAATCTGGCAAATGTTCTCACCACAATCATAATCATGTTGTCAAATACATGTGTTCTCTTGAGAATGTCAAACAACTGAAGAGATGGTATTTAAAAAATTGTACCGCATGTTTGGATCGATCTTTGAAAATGTTCTGTAAACATATGAGTTTACACCAAATGAGTGCAGAGCATATCTCCTTCTTCCCGAAGGAATTTTTACCTGTTTTTACTTCCCATAGTATTGAAGATATCTGGGAGAAATGGCCAGAAACATTGAAACGAGATGCGGATATCGCTGGTTGTCGTAAATGTCGTGAACATTATCACGACACATCCGAGAACGGAAGAGACAATGATGACTGCAAAACCACAATATTTCACAAATTTGTACCTATGAAAAATGATTGCTTCTTTTGTAAAGTACTCGAGAAAGTGTGAATTTTTTGTATTATTTTATGATTCGATTTCAACAATAAATATACATTGAATTATATGTTCAAATTTTTATTTTCTAGATTAATTCACAGATCAAAATTTCGGTAATTAGATAGAATAGCACCTCCTAATCATTCGGGATACTGATAGGTAAATATCAACTTTTTTATATTGAAGTAATTTGACGTATATTTTGTCGGAACCTAGTTGCAATAAATGAATTTAACGTCCTTTGAGCCATCACACTTAATAACGTGGATGCTCATGCAGATGTACGGGACTTCCCTTTCTGCGCTTTCCCTTCTAAAAGCGGTTTATGAAATTTCAATTATGAGGTGTTCATATAAATTCAACGTGTAGTGAAGCACTTATTTTTCAAAGTATCAAGCCTCACCAGCACTTAGCATTACCCAGGGTTCGCGACGGGCACGCAGCTGGTATGAACCCCACAAAGGCCAAAATTTGACCCAGTCACCCCCTTGAAGTTATTTACCTAATTGAGTCCGACTCAATTTTTTTCCTGATTTCAATTTCTATTTGTATTAAATGACGAAATAATTCAACTTCCTCGAAAAATTCGTTGGAGTTGCTATATTAGCACATTACCAAAATTTCTTCCCACATCCCACACCAATTAGCCCAAAGATTCTAGAAAATTCCGAAAACGTGTGGCAAACGTTTTCAAAATTATATTTAATGCTTCTCCTCGTAATAATCTTCTCGCCCCCGTTCTCCTAGCCTTCTCCAGGCCGCACTCTCCTCGCCCCTTCGCCCCTGGCCCTGCTCCGACAATGTTTGTCTGATCCTCCTGACCGTCGCTCATCCTCGCACCGGAAACTTTTAGAACATTCTACCATACTCAACTCATGTACCTATAACTGCTTGACCATCATGAATCATAATTAGTTCTAGAACATTCGAAAAAAAATGTCTAGCAAACGTTTTCCAAACCTGCAATATTTAATTACCCCGTTCACCTCACCCCCTCCCTCGCGGCGGCTATCTGACCCTCATGAACCTCGCTCACCCCCACCCCCCTCACTGGAATCTTCTAGAACATTCTACCACTTCCCTCCCCGCACCAGACCCTACCCGAACCTTCTAGCACCCCCCTCTCCCCTCCCCGCACCTGCCTCTAGCCGAACCTTTGAAAACATTCTACCACCCCCTTCCCCCCTCCCCGCAGCAGCCCCTAGCCAAAACTTCTAGAACATTCTACCCCCTCCCCTCTCTCTCCCCCGTCCCCGCCCGGCTGTGGACCTGATGTCTCATTTCTCAAGGTCAAATTCATCCGGAAGCGGCACTGCCTATCTACTGGAAAAAAATTCAGATTTTGATCTTTGATTACAATGGAAATGTTGATTTTCATATAAGACACTGGGTTAAATCCTGATTTTTAAACATTTCTTCTTTGAAAAACCAAAACGATAATTAAATTGAGAAAAAAATTAGATTTCCGAATCTAATCAAGTTTTCTGCAATTTTTTTGTAGTTTTCAATAATCTTTGAATTTACCGGAAGGGTAGGATTACTTTAAGAGAAAAACCATGAAAATTTTCAAGACATGACATTCTGAAATCGCTATATTATCGCGTAGAATGATTAATCTCGTGGATGAAATAGATGATATGGGGTATCAATTGGAAGATGTCGACAACACCTTCAAATTGACATATGATTTATCCTTACAGGTCCTATCTACAGCCTCGATAAATGGAAAAAACTGTAATTTTTGGCACGTAAAATAACGTAAAAAGTGGAAACTATCTGAAATAACCACATGAAAATTACATTGAATCGAATCACTCTGCACAACTTCAAAGAATAGTAAATGCTCTTCCAAATAAAATACATTCCCCGCCTAATCCATTCAGGTGGATCGAACAATCCAACCAAAATTAATTTTTCAAGTGAAACATTAAAATTCAATTTTCGTCTAAAATTCTCATAAATTGATGAAAAATTGACATTGGACAAATCAGATGTTATTTTGTAGTTTAATTAATATGTTTTACTACGAGTTCACTACATGTATGGTTCATGCGAGAGAAAGAAGGAATTGAGTACAGAAACCAAAGAATGAAGATTGGTAATGCTTACAGATATTTTTCTATATTGGGTGAACAGAAAAATAGGAATTGGTCGGGAAGTTATTGGTTTGCCCCCTAATGGGTCACACCGACCCCAGTCCACATGCAATGGAAATGAGCGAAGCGAGCGACCAACAACCCAATCCAATTCTAACCCACCCGCAATGGGAGCGAGCGAAGCGAGCGGCCAATAACCCAGTCCAATGTTTTGCTTTTCTTTGGCCCTGCCGTACCTCTCGTGTAAGTTCAGCCATTTCCTTTCGAACATCGAATTATTTCTCGTATAGGGAAGGAAGGGACAGATTTTAAATCCGTTATTCACATTGTAATTTACTTTTGTGATAAAAATATGCATTCGAATTTTTTTCTTTGCTTTTCCTATCGAAAATCGTCATTTTGCGTTTTTTTTTCGATTCGTGAAAACCCTACTAGTCCTTCACTTTTCCATAGTTTTCAACGAAAATTCTTTTGTGCACTTCATGTGATCTCCCGGAAAATCGATCCTATAAAATTCGAAATCACTCAATTTCTTTTGCACTGAGAAAAATCCAACAGTCGTTTAAGGGCGTGGCGCTTAATTGAAGGCAACGCACTTATAAACGCCTTAAAAGTCGCGCCACTATGATTTGAAACAATATTCAAAAAACAGGTTGAATCAAAGTCGCGGGGATCTTTATTTCAACGGCGTACGAGTCTTTGACTCTGGAAAAATCCAAGAAAATTGAGAAAACGTATCTTGGCATAGAATTGATTGAGATTGAGGGCAGAGAGTTCAGAGATCACTAGGAATTCTCAAATGATACCCATGCACTGCCTTGCGGCCGGAATGAGAAAAAAAAAAAAGGTTTTTTTGACCCGTTGGAAGTGTGTGGCCTGTCGAACTCGAGTGGTACCCTCCTAAGAGTCCAAAAACATTTTTTCCACTAGTGTCAAACCCTATTTTCCATCGCCATGTGTGGACAGTGAATCTCAAATAAGTACGCATAAGTGATGAAGAATAGCTATATTATCTTAAGATAAAAGAAATTTTCCGTACTGACCTTCACTTTTCCTCGTCCGGGGATTGATATTGGCCTTTCCCTAAACTCGTAAAAGTAAAACTCACTATGGAAAAATATCGTTCACGGCTAGCGCCACGAGTTTTTCCTACTCGTGTGGTTGGCCAGTCCTCGCCTTCGGCTCGGACGCCAACTCCACCTGAATAAAAAACCTCATAATACTCGCCCTGAAATATACCATTTCCGCGTGGTAAAAATGCCTGCTTATGGGCTTAGCTTAGGTGAGGTGGTGGAAAGTTATGGATGTTCATCGAGGTAATGATAATATTTTACCATCATTAATTGATGGTTATCAACATAAAAATTGAAAACATGGAACTACAGTGAACTTTACTTCTAAGGACTGATTGAGTCCCAGAACCATGAGGCCATGGAACCATGACGTAATCAGACTCCATATATTCGAGGCCTAAACTAGGTCTGAATTGAGCTTCGCTAAAAGCCCCATTAATTATCCCCATTTTATTGGGTGTATGACTCAACTTTTACAGATTTCTCAGTAAATTTATTTAATAGAAAAAATAGAGAATAACGAACTTAATCTTGGAAATATTGTCCATCGTTTTCTATGACCTTGCGCCGTCTCTCAGGTAACATACGAATGCCGTCACAAAAGAAACTTGCAGGCTTCGAAGCGATAAAGTCATCGACGAATTTACGCGTATCGTCCAGCGTTTTGAATTGATTAGTTTTGAATTGATAAGCCACTGAGTTGCGGTAACACAGGGCTCATACAAGTTTACTCCCATCGTCAGCCTAAGCAATACGAACCTGAGAGGGAATATGAAGAAAATATCTGATGATTTTTGAAGGTACCCGGGGAAGTGGTATTTGACGAATCATTTTTAGCTGTAAATTCTGGCCGAAAACTCGCTTATTATGAGATTCTTTCACTTTTTATTGCTATGCTTGACAGCTATTTGGTTGACAAAAAAGAATTGCAAAGCTATAGAGAGAAATTATCAAAAGCTAGAAGGAAGTTATCAATTTGCTACCGAATCTGAATGTACTTCATTTCATCAAATACTGCACTCTATTGACCAGGATCCGACTACCAAAAATAATGATGAGGATCCGAATCATTTTTCGTATTGATTTTTCATTTTTCAAGAAAAAAAATCGTTTTTAAAATATTTGGAAATGGGTGAAACCTAAGGGTCAAGCTTAAGGATCATATCTAGCAGTCAAGTCTCATTCTTCATTAGCATTTCTCTATTTTGTTATATCCGAAATTTCCAGAAATATTCCATGAAACAAAATAAATTTTCAAGCGAAGGTAAAACACCTCCGACTTCACAGAATGCCGAATCAGCACCTCAGTGCATCGCTCCCAAAAAGTCCCACCGTGCAATGACCGCTATCGCATGCAATTTCCCAATACCGAAACTCAAAAATAATCATTTTTCCTTCCCTTGCCACGAGTCGAATTTTGTCACCAAGCAAAACTGACACGTAGAAATCAGTCGTTAGCTGACATTCGGTAGTGAAAGTTCTTCGCGGAAATTGCTTGCGGAATCGGTCGGGTGGAATTCAATTCCGGTAGTAATTCAGGCAATAATTCCTGATACTATAACGGTGACTTCTCATTCATAATTTCGGGAGATGATCATTGATTTTCACTAGGGGACAGTAATTCCCTAAAATCGAAAGTAGCCGCGTTTCTTGCATATAAAAGGAATACTCCAAATCACAAAGTATTTTGTGCTGACGAACTCAAATATAAAATTAAAGTATAAAATTCATTTAATTCACCTACTAAACTCTAGTTTACCTCAATACGCAAGTATTCTCTGTGTAGTGGCGAAAGTGTAGAGGAAAGAACATAGGTTCACCATAGACTTACTAAAATTCAAGAACTCTATATTACGTATATTTTTGAACTATTTGTTAAAAAAAATTCTAAAGTGCAATCGTTTGGCGGAATACCATTGGATACTTTACACCAAGCGATATCCGAGCAAAATCGAGTGAGTACCTCTTTTCCAAGACGAAAATAGGAATTCTTCTAGGGGACCAAAAATCAGTTCTATAAATCAAATATTCTCAAATCAAAATTCTAACATAAATTTCATGTATTGGTCTGTGTAAATCTTTCGGAGAAATTATAATTTTGATTGTTAATCTTTTGGTCATTGCAAAAGCCTTTCATCCCTCCATTTCCTCCTATCCTTGGAAGAAATATCAGGAGTTCAAAAGACATAAAAAGGTAAGATTTGAACAAATCTTTCAACGTCGTTTTCTAAAGAAGAAAAATAAAACAAGTTTATGGCACAAGAATCCGTGTCATATCTTGGAATAAATTCAGTTATTCGGAGAAATAGAATTATTTTATTCCAGCCGTAGTCCTTTGACGTGGATTACGTCTCCAGACATAACAATTTCTTCAACTCGCCAAATTGATCAGCTTGATGTTAGTCGTATTCCACTCTACCTGCACAGTTGAATTGTTCATTCTCCACAAAAAAACGATTACAAATGGTTATTAATGACTCAAGGCAGATGTGGACAACCTGAAGTTCTGAATTGAAAACAAATAATTGATAAATTTATTCTGAAAAATAGATGAGTGTGACGGCTAATACATTCGCACTGTCAGATGGGTAAAACACTAAAGATCACATTTTTTTTCCAGCATACACCAATTGCCGAAACACCAGTCCCAGGGCCCAGCACAAGTTCCACCAGCCTGCCTGAGACTTCCGAGAAAATGGAAGCAGTCGACGAGGAGGAGGATGAAGCGGACAATGAGAAGCTGAAACCCAATGGTGGGAATGGTGCAGATCTCTCCGACTATAGATGGACACAGACTCTGCAAGAGGTTGAAGTAAGTATAAAATTTGTCCAATGGATGAAAGGAAATACTTTTTGTTCATATTCTATGATAAACTGGTAGAATCAGATGAATCTTGAAATTTCATTAAAACTTTTCATATTATTTATTCTGAAAGCATTTGCCAATAGTTCATGATATTCCCCACAAAGAAGGTATCCCGCTATTTTCTTGCTAACGTCGTCCTTTCGAAGATATTCATAAAATAATCTGAAAATCTGTCGTAGATTCATTTCCTTTCCACCATTAAAACACAAAACAATGGGATCAATAAATTAACTCGACAATTTTCCGATTCTTAGATACTTTACTAAGTGGGGAAACCATCTAATACATAAGTAATATCACAGACAGGAAGAGCACAGTTTTACTCTTCTTCGCTCGTTCGAACAAACGTTCAGCTTTCGTTAGTCTACTCATGAAGAACCATTTCACGAGCTTCATAATGAAATAGTACATTCCGATACTAGGGCGCATGAAAAATTTTCTGGCGAATATGAGTTTGCAGCACGAGCCGGAGGCGAGTGATGCCATTGATATGAGTCAGAAAAATTTTCTGCGCCCGTGTGTCGAACTTTTTTTTTTTGTCACGAGGGTCGTAGGCTGTGTTTTAGGCAGGTGTGCCGACGGCACGCCGCAGGCACACGCGCCTAAAACGCTGCCTTACGACCAGAGTGACAAAAAATATCTTTCGTTACTCGGTCAAGGCAAAATTTTTGCGTCATATGATTACAACACTTTCCTTCGGCTCTTTTTTAGACCACATGACGAAATGTACTATTTTATACTTTCATTAATTTCTTTTTCATCCCTTTTTTGTCCTAATTGGGGACTCTACTTATTGAAATTTTGTGCAATTTATTTGAATAATTTTTAAGATAAGTAGACATTAAATTATATCCTCTGAACATCTTACATAATCAGTTCCAGGACTAAAAAAATCATTTAGAAATTTGACGAAATTGTTACAAATTGAGCTGGCCCCCTCGGACTGCTACAATGTTTTGAATGAATTCGTCGCGCTTGGTATCAGTAAAAAATCACTTGGTTCTTCATGAGTGTCTGACCGATAACCAAGTAGAATAAGAATTCATACAAACAATAATTCTAATTATGCGTTAATTGTAAATTGTCACATGAGTTTAATCTCCAGCCATTTCATCGGCATATTTACGTCATAACTATTACGAATAATGTAATTACTTGACTGTCACGTACCACATATTTGATACAAGCGTAATACAGTTTATATACAGCATGTCAAAATTCCATTCAAAATCAAAATCTTGAAATTCAATATATTCTAATACTAAAAATATGATCCTGCTTGAGGAAGTGCGTTTTCTTGAGCGGATTTCATCGAAGTTGGGACTCCACAAGAGATATTCGTCGTGATGCGTAGTTAGTTGTACTTATCACGAGCTCTGACTGAAAGAAAAATTGATTCAGGTAAAAAACTTTATAAACAGAGGCATTGACATTGAAGTGTCAATGAGCTGATTATATTTGAAGTAATGTATAATTGCATGTGACCAAAGAAATAGTATATTATGTCATTAGGACCGTAGACGGAGGTTTGCGATGAGTGCTGCTAACTCACACGAATCGTAAACCGACGTCACGGTCCGTATGACATATACTATTTTTTGTCACGAAGGCCCGATGAGGGGAAGGGGGTGGGGGCGCAGAAGCGGGGTCCAGGGGCCGCAGGCCCTGATGGGCGGGGTTGGAAGAAAAAACCACTGAAGAAAAAATAAATGTCAAAATAAAAAAAATTAAAAAAAAAACAAAAGAAAAAAAATCGAATGAAAAATTTGAAAATACCTATCAATGAAACCAAAAAGTAATAATAAATAAACTTCCTAACGGATGCCTAGAAAAACATGGATTTTAAGGAAGAGAGTTGCTTAAAATTACAATAAAAAAGACGAGATTTTGGGGATGAAGAATAATGCTTGAGTTACAGTGAGATGATGCAATAATTTCACAACGGCATAACCTCTACTGTTGTAACCGATTAGTTACTGAGAACGCCGCCAGTGCCGCTGAATCAACTCACTAGGCAAGTTACTAGACGGCTCGCTTACCGCGCATGCCCAACCGACGGCCATATTGCCCATATCGGCTCACTCCATATTGCATTTGTACATAAGTCATGTGGGTTACTCATCTAGTAACTGTATAACTTTACGGGTCGACCCGAAAAGTCTCATTTACTATAGCTGGTACTCAGTAGCAGTACTCTTTACGGTCCCGGCCAGCTCAGGCCAGCTAATCGCCGTTTCCTCCCTCTAAACACAGCCCCCGTAAGTGCCACTTATCGGGCCTCAGTGACGAAAAATATCTAAAGCCCTCTCGAGTGCGAAATATTCTCAATATACAGAAAAACCACCGCTTGACGATATTCACCAACATTACTCAGTAGCAAAATTGTTAAATAGTTGAGAATTTAAAAATTTCCATCATTTGGGTGATTAACCAGGAAATTAAAGTAGCATGAATAAACTCCAGTTTAGTTATTGAGTGTAACAAGGAAAAGTTGATTCAAAAAGCTTAAAAAAAAATATTCATCATTGATAATTGTTTCTATGAATTTTAACTTTAATGAGTGAAAGAAATTGATCTACCAAATTCTTTTTTCAATTTTTTTTTTCAACAGTATATTCTCGTTTGACTAGGGTGTTTCGACATACTACACCATTGCAGGTACCCAGAAACATGAATTATTGATGATTGATTTTAAAAGTTTGATACTAACGATAATTTTCATATTAGACATAGAATTTTCATTTTTTTTAAACTTAACGAGATTTTTTCTAGAGTTCAGTCCGGTTCCCAAGTTCGAACATTAATTTCCTCATAATATTCTGTGTTATTTTCATACTTCTAAATTAATTATTATCAATAACATTAGACTGCGGATTAAGCGCAAACTCAACCAGTTTGTTTCTCTTTACATTAACTTTCGTTTAGAATGTACTTCAGATTTTAATCTTAAACATTCAAATTATGTTGATGCTAATTTAATGAATTTACCAAAAATGGCCGAAAAAACTCTTTTATAGAATATTAAATTTCCGCAAGTAATACCACGAGAGCTTCAAAATTATCGAGCAATTCCCGATAGGTTCGTTGCAAACTTGACGACTTCGTTTGTGTGCAGGGAACCTTGAGGGAATTACTCGATTAATTTTGAAGCTCGAGTAGTATTCGGGGGGGAATTTTCCCATCTAAATGTCGGCCAAAAGAATTGCACTATAAGACAAAATCCATCTGACAGTTCCAACCAGGGGTTCACTCTACTACGGAATCTTTTGTTCTCCACAAATATAGTCAACATGAAAAATTACCAGTTGAATTATCAAAAATTATCAGCTGAATACCGTGTTGACTATATGAAATAACAGTCGAATAGTGCAATTCTATTGGCTGACATTTGGATGAAGAAAATTCCCGACATAATACGTCTCTCGTAATTCTCCTAACGTTCATTGTGGAGATAGTTGCATGATTAATCTCCTAAATCATAAGTACACAAATTCATATTCTTTAATTTGATAGTTGTCTAGACAACTAGTAGTTCCAGAACGAAATATCGAGAGAACATTATTGTAGAATATTATTTTCTATACTTACTTTCCATCCAGAGGATACCAGCGAAAAGTCCCACCATGAACAAGAAGCTCATGGTGCATACAAGCACCGTGAGCTGATGTCTGGCGCACCATGACTTCTTATATACTGCCATAGGTCTTCCTAACCCATTAACGACAGTGAAATGGGTGCTACTGGCCACTGATATACTATCCAGTGTTTTTGGAGAGGTTATACGAGGGGGATGCATTGTTGCGAGTGTTGCCAAGTTTGCTGCTGTCAGCAGCAGAGTACCTGATGCAGCACTCTGTAAATTCAATAAACGTTAGAATAAACACTAAAAATATTTTATAAGAAGCCATATAGAAATATCCCTGCAAATAATTCCTTAAGATGCAATACTATAGGTTGAACCGACCAGTTCACAGTCAACGCAATGGAAGGGAATTTTTGTTATTTTTAGAAACTAGCATAATGTTCCAAAACTTGAAAAGATTCTATGAAACGTTCAAGTTATTGCTACATCTTATTCGTTTGGTCCCTGGACTATTCATCGTATTTGGAATGGTTTTTCAAGTTCATTCCTTAGATGGACGCCACAGGGAAAAAAAGTATATTCGAATGGGATATAGTTTGTACCTGGATCAGATATACACGCATAATTCTGGTATCTTCTCCTATTCAGTATGTTATTCTTGAGGTACAGGATCTAACAACATTCGCGTATGTGATCTATTTAGCGGTATTCTTTGTGAAAGAATACGGCGCATATCACGAACCCGTTTTTCGATTGGAAAAATATTGACGGAGATATTTATCATTGAATACTGAATACCAGACATTGAGTGCAGCGACAAGTGTCGGGCTGCTTTGTTCTTACCGCCAACTTCATTCTTTACTTTTTCGAAGATCGAAAACAATCGCATATTTAAAAAAAATATGAAATTCTGACCTCTTTCTTTTTTCATTAGCAAAAAAATTTGGAGACTACCTGGAAGATTTTCGTCAGCTTCTCCGAGAAGTTTCTCCTCAGAAGAGTTAAGAAGAAAAGCCTAAAAGGATCCTGTTCAGTCTCCAAAAGGAAATAGCAGGAAGGATATTCTCGAGGTTTCTCATCAGAGTTTTCCCAAGAAACTTTGAAAGATGCTTCTAAGGGTACGGGTTTTTTTTTCTCCAGAATACTCTGAAAGTTGCCCGGCAAATATCCTGGGAAATATTGTGGAAACTTTCCTGAGGAATATTCTGGAAAATTTCTTGGGGAATACTTTGCGAAATTTCTTGGGGAATATCCTGGGAAATTTCTCTCAAAATAATTTGGAAAATATTTTGCACAATATCCTGGGTAACTTCCTGAGGAATATCCAGGAACATATCCTAGTTAATTCACCTAGAAAATTTCTGCTGAAACTTCCTGGAAAATATGCTGAAAAATATCCTGGGAAATTTCCTAGGCGAATATCCCGGGAAATATGCTGAAGAATATCCTGGGAAATTTCCTGGGCTATATCCTGGAAAATAACTTCCTGGAGAAAATCCTGATGAATATCCTAGAATATTCGTCAGATGCTTCACCAGGACGATTCGCCCCAGATAATTGTGAATGATGCCTGAAAAGTGTGAACTTTAATTTCTCCAAAGGATTTCCCCTGGAAACTTTGAAGATGCATGGAATGATTCTCTGCAGCGGTCCTCTCTCTGGACCTCCCGCAAAATTCATAATGCGCAGTGACTGAACTGTAATCTTCCGATTAGCGGCAAGGATAGTGGGGAATCTCAGAAAAATAAAGAAAACATGATTTCTTGTTTTTTTAACATGCAATTGTTTTCAATCTGCGAAAAAGTCAAGAATGAAGTGAGCGGCACAAATGAGGCACCGTGACACTTGTTACTGTAGTCAATGTCTAGTATTCAGTATTCAATCGTGTATATGTGAGTCACGAATACGAATGAGTATACGAATACTTATTCGGCCAAAAAACCGCTCCCAAACTTTCCTCTTATTTCTTCACGAAGGATACCGCTGTAGCTATAGCTTACATGCGTGAATTTTGTTACCCCCTGTATATTATTCTTGATTGGAGCACAAAATATACCTGAATCCGATATATTTTATACTCGATCCAGCATTATGCATACATTTGATTCCGGTATAAAATAGATACTTTTTGGTATATTTTTTTATTTCCGGGTGAATAATATTTATTCATCCGTGGTTCTGAAACTAAAATTGAATTTACAAAAACTCAATCATTATCTAATACTTATGAAATTTCATTTTTCAAATTATTGATCATTTTGATATATATTATCAATTACGATATACATGTGTGCTTGCGGTTGATGTGGAACTCCGGGACGGTGAATTAGGATGTAAATGATGTTGTGCCCAATTGCTACCATTGTCACTATCCTTTTCACTACGCCCAACGAGTGATGGTCTCGGTATATGCCAGGAACCTTTGGGCTCACCAACTGCCATCATTGTTGCACCGTATCCTGGCTCGGTCTACAAAAACAATAAAAAGAAAATATGAGATTAATATAGCGTATAATCATGGCTTCCATTGCGAAAAGGATCGAGATATGAATGTCACTTGGTGGCCTGTCTACAACTTCGGGACTTAGATAAGGGTAGCCGTGTACCCTCGTTCAAACAATTCACATCGAATCGTAGTAGTCTAACGACTGTCTAATTACATATTTTTTTCACGAAGTAGTCAAGAAGAAAACTATAGTTTCTTAACGTCGTTTTGCATCTATATTTAGTTCCTATGAAGCTTTCATTTCGTGTGAGGTTTGCACTTTTTCCTTATCTCTGTCTCAAAAATTCATGGAGTGTCGATTTGACAGAATATAAAGGAAAGAAAGTGGAAATTGGGTAGTGGATGGTCAGAATATGCAGGTCAAAAAGGGAAAGTCAGAATATAAGGGTAAAAAAATCAAGAGACCTACACTGAGGCTCAGAAAATGAGGTTTAGGATATAAAGGTCACAAAGTGAGGGTCAGAAAGTAAGGGTTATCCAATGAAGGTTAGAATATAAAGGTACATCAAGCAGGTGGCCGAGCCTATCTGTCAGAAGGCATGTGGCAGTTACTTTATGTTATTTGTCTTCTTCATTTCTTATTTCGACCAATTTCTTTGCGAGTACGCTTCCAAATGGATCCCTAAAAATTAAATTTTTTAATTGAAAAGTTGTAATTTCTATTGAACTTTATAATTTTATTCAATACATATTGTAAAGATATTATAGTATTGAAAATATTTAGCCCAGTAAACTAGTAACTATGAGATAATGGTCCATACGCTGTGACAGTTTTAGGTCCATTGAATTTTTTGATTGGACTTTATATTTTTGTCGTCCCTGAACATGAATATATTAACCATTTTTGCGAGGTGTGGTTAGTTTTGTTTATTTATAACACTTTAAACAGTGAGTTGGGCAAAAATGCAATTATGTTTATGGTTAAAATAATCCGAGGTAGAGTTGATTGTCCCACTTTACTGGGTCAGTTACAGTTACGTATTCCACCGAATTCACTTAGATCGCGAGCCCTGATCTACCTTCCCTTCCCGGATAACAATCTATACACGTCCTCACCCATTTACCAGGCCAGTGTCGGTCTAAATTTATTAACTGATAAACATCCGGAAGTGGATCTAATGTGCGATTCATTTCACTCTATCAAATCCAAATCAATTGATCTTGTCAAATCCTTGGTTTAAATTTATCACACAAACGCTCTCCGCATCTACGATAAATTCTAATCTTGTGTGGCACTTGTGGTTCTTCTCAAGATACTATCTTTAAATATTTGTATACCATTATTTTGTATATTACTTTTTGGGACCTATAATTGGCTAAGGCTGTTGGTCCTATGTACACAAATAAATAAATAAATAAATAAATTTCAAACAAAATTGTTCCTCGTCTAAAAATAGATATATTTTACTTATTATTTTTATTTCTATCTCTCATAGTTATCGAGTTATCACCTTTGAAAGCAGGTCGCGGATTGTCATATTGTCAATCGGCATATTCTCAATTTGTCAAATTGTGAAGTGATGCATCTTCTAGATCATTTTCTGATGAATAATTTTCATTATGAACTCTTTTCTCTTCTCCGATTATTTACGGCAATATTTGAATGAAAAGACGGCGAGTATACTGTTTAAAACTTCGCTAATATCACCGAATGTTCGATATACCCTTTTAGGTCCATTGAAACCTAATCATTGAACTTTATGCTTTTGGGGTCTCGGAACACGAATATGTTAACCGTTTTTTCGACCACGATAACTTGGATTTCATATCACGTTGGATGGCAATTGAGGTTCATTTCCCTCACTTCCATCAAATTATATTGTTTACTGTCGAAGTTAGAAAAAAAAGTTATAAGAGAATAATTATGTATTTTTTAGTAAGGTGCGTTCTTGATTTTAATTATTTTTATTATTTTTATTATTTTTGTTTATTCCCAACCGTTTTCATTGTAACCTAAGCGGAGTGCACGACGGCTCACACGGACGTGACTCCGCTCTCCACCGACCTTCTCTCAGAGGTGATAACTCGATAACTATAAGACATTAGAATAGAAATAATAAGACAAAATATATGTATTTTTAAACGAGAAACATTTTTTGTTTGAAACGTTTTTATGTAACTGAGACCGTTTCCACGAAATCGCGTTATAAACAATTAAATTGTTATAGATCAACAAAACTAACCACACCTCGCAAAGACGGTTAAATATTCGTGTTTAGGAACCCCAACAACATGAGGTCCAATAATAAACACATTGAAGAAGGGAATTTATATAGCGTTCCACATCTTTGTGACGTCATAGGAAATGATTGGATGGGATTTGGATCAGGTAGGAGGGGAACTGGCATTATTCTCAATATGAATAACCCAGAAAATTTTTACTGAAAAAAATAAATAGTCCAGACCGGGATTTGAACCCGGGACCTTCCGATTATGCATCGGGTGCTCTCCCAACTGAGCTATCCGGCTACTAGCCATATCTCCGTTTCGAAGTTCTGGTACCTATTGAGCTCCGGCGTCCTTCTTACGGCATTCATTTTTACATTAAAGAAGGGAATTTATATAGCGTTCCACATCTTTGTGACGTCATAGGAAATGATTGGATGGGATTTGGATCAGGTAGGAGGGGAACTGGCATTATTCTCAATATGAATAACCCAGAAAATTTTTACTGAAAAAAATAAATAGTCCAGACCGGGATTTGAACCCGGGACCTTCCGATTATGCATCGGGTGCTCTCCCAACTGAGCTATCCGGCTACTAGCCATATCTCCGTTTCGAATTTCTGGTACCTATTGAGCTCCGTCGTCCTTCTTACGGCATTCATTTTTACATTAAAGAAGGGAATTTATATAGCGTTCCACATTTTTGTGACGTCATAGGAAAATCAATGGACCTAAAAGTGTATACTGGACCTGACACAGCATATGGACTATAGACAATTATATGTGATGCAGTAAATCAATGATAAAAGTAAAAATATTTTTCAAATGGTTAAATTCTGCTTATTTACCTTGTGTAATCAACCTGTGAAAATGAATACTCACATAACGATATATCATGGTTTAAAACAAAAAAAAATTCTCAAACAAATTGTCATATTTCAAAACATACTGATTCACACCGTTTCATACTAGTTAGTGACTAATATTTGAGAGATTTACTACAACCTAGAGCGATGCTTATACGATTTGTATGTTGCCATGTTTCTTGCATATTTTCCGACATCCGACCCTTATAACATCTAATCGTGTACATTTCTAACTATTAAGATGATTGACCACGAAATCGTCTGACTCTTAAACCGAGTGACCCGTCGAAAATTTCAATTCTTAAAAAAATCTAATCGTCGACACGTTTGACCTTCCAAAATTGAGAAGTTCCGGTTTTATCCAACGATACACGATCTCGCTTTTAAGAAATATTTCTATATGAACATCAATGGTGGAAAAACAATGTCATTTTATTAGAAAAATGTTTTTTAGGAGTTTTTTAGGACTCCGTGATACTAATTCTCAAAAAAACAAAAAAAATGGTAAAAAAATCTCTAAGAACGGGTTTTGTTCCGTTCATAAAAAGTGGTGAAATCGACAGAAAGCTTCTGCTAAGTACTGACAGGGGAAGTTGGAACTCAGAAATGCCAATAACGAAATTGAAGAGAAGATGAAAATTATGAAAATAACGATTTCCTTGCACGTGCGTGTAATCACAGCGTTTACATGTCACTGTTTGAATGGTAAACGCGGCGATAACATGCGGCGCCACCATCGCTGAGACGTACTATACTAAAATGTCAACGGCGAGTGTAATCACGCCAAATACACTCCAGTGAGCAAAAATCACCGGAATATACATCTCAATCGTCATAGGATCGTCTGAGGATTACGATCCATGGGGAGACGATGAAAACGATAATCTTATGTTTGAATCTGTGTTTATGGAGGGCGATGGATGTGGAGAAATGAATTGTGATGATGATGAAATTGATGAAGAATTAATTGAGGACGATTAAACACCAAATCAAAGACGAGTAATATTGAAGACTGAATAATATTGCTTATGTAGAGTCACTATACTCATAAGAGTTCAGTAAACATGATGTGTATGTTTTTCCATTGATTCCAATTATCATAAAAAACTAAGACACGAGATCCTTAAAATTTTAATATTATAATGTTAAATAATATTTAAGGGAATGGATTTACCAAAGCTAAAACTATGTCAACAGTTATGTGGTGTTATATATATATAACGTGTTATGACACAAAGTGAAGTTATAAGGCTACTAGAATGTCATGGAAAATGGTATTTATATTTTATTATCAGTGAGAAACTAAACAACTCATTTTGAATATGACCATAAAGAGGAGAACAATAATGTTATTTCTGAAGAACATTCTGAAAGAAGTTTTTTTTCATAATATGGAGAATAGTAAAAGAAAGGCACGATACTTATTAAGAACGTTTGGAGATGACTTTGAGATTATTTTAAAATAAAATTCATCTTTGTGAAAAAATATCCCCTCTGTAACAAAATTAAACGGAATCCCTGCAAACCTTTCCCTTCATAAATTTAAATTTTCTTTTTCTCATCGAATAAATCTGAATGTCCAGTAAAAATTTGGCCAAGTTTTTCCAACGAATATCGATCGACAAAAATGATAGAAAATGAAAATGTAAGAAAATATCCGAATAGAGTATTTCCTAATTCACTAGAATGATACAAATATGTCATTTTTTATCTCTCATACAAATTTTTTTTTATTCTGTGAAGTTATTTTACATAGGGTTTTACATTTGACATAAAATCATTCCCAGAAATTGGATATGTTAAATCTTAGATAATTCTGAGGCTCTGCCAGCTCCAAGTACTCAGCAATTACTTTTGGAGTCATACGAATATCTTCAGAACTCATCCTGCTTCTTGAACATCTCCCTTTAGCATACTTGAGCATGAAATAATCGTGGTGATTATTAGCTGGACGAAGAATCGTGTATTCTTTTGTCTTTAAATACCAATCATCACTGATGATGAATCTACGGGGATAATTCCATTTAGTACGTGGAATTTCCAAGATCAACTGGTGTCCATTGTCAGTAACATCTTGATTCTCAAGTCTCCACAATTCCTTTCTCCTCAAACATCCTGAGGCACCAACCATAAAGCAGATCTAAAAAACAGATAACCACAAGAATTGAAAATGAATGATGATTTTTAGAACTTTTTGAACTTGAAATAATTTATGCAGCATGGAATTTGTGCAATTCATATATTTTTATGTACTTTTAACATAATTCTTGGCCTACCAGAGAAATAGCCTTGAACTAAAAAAATTATAAAAGTGGACATTGCCAAGAAAAGTATATAAGATGATAATTACCTTGACTGCTAGATAGTCATTGTCAGGAGCACGTTCGACAAATGCATTAAATTGTTCCCGTGTCAACAGAGACATTATCAAAATCTGTCAATAATACAATTAATGTGATGACAATAGCTCCAAGATTCACGAGCAATGGGTATTGGTACGCATACCTACAATCACGCACTTGCAAGCAAAAATAGTATACGCTGCTCGGCCGGTAACTCAACAAATTACACTCTCGCGCGCTTCGCGCGCTCGAGTGTAATCGCTGAGTTACCGCCCTTGCAACGTAATATACTAAATCAAGTCGATAAAAATTGCGAGACAATCTACTTGACACGCGATTCCAGTGGTGACGAATGACGCCAAGTGGGTTGACTCGGAAGTTGTATCGACTTGATTTTTTTATTTTCATTATTTTCAGCTTCTATTCGAGAAAAATGAAGATAAGAGGCACAATTAAATTATTTAGATCGGCATATTCCATTCATTTTCGCACGAAAAAATGTAATAAAAATTGCAATGGATAGCGTGCAGCAACATGGTATAATAAAAGTATAACTCAAAATGCACTGCAGTTTGAAATTTGTACAGAAAAAAGTAAAAACGATTTGGGTGGTCGTAGAGGGGGAAGTAGGTTGACGTATATAACACGCAGTCGTGCACCCGTTCTTGGCTATATGACGTAACTGCATCCTTGATTTTGACACCAAAAACAGTTCATTTGATTGAGCTGAAATTTCGTGTAATAGACGTGCTCCCGAACACTACCAATCATAAACAAAAGTTCAGATTTTTACCTATGACTTTAGTCCTTTTTGCTTCTAAGTGGAAGGTTTATTATCGGTCAATGTTTCGATTCTCCAATTTGGCTTGGAAATTACTTAGAATGTCATGAAATGTCGAGATATGATGTTTTTAGAAAACCAGCGCCACCCCGGCCGGGTCGGTTGATGTAACTTTCTTTTTGCCCTTTTTTCTATTAGATGCAATATTTCTTTTTTCAATTCATTTTTCATAATCAGGTTCATTATAAAAAGCAATTCGACTGATAAAAATAATATGTTTCAATCTATTACGTGTTATTTTTGACCCCCGACGACACCCAAAGGAGGGGGTATATGCTTTTGACAAGTCCCTAGGGCACATTTTCATGCGGTTGAATCCACTTTACTTCACGAAAACTGAGTAAAAATAGTTGTGGCTGTACGTGAACGAAAGCTAACACTTTCAGGATTCTACCCGACACACCAATGTTGAGGTTAATGAGTCAAATCTCTCAAAAAATCATAAGTTGTAAATGATTCGTCGAAAATCACTAGGCTGAACGAAATATCACTCGGATAGTAACTGTGAAAAAAATGTGTTGGTTCTGTGAGGCCGGAACGAGAAACTGGCGGGGAACTTCAAACTTGAAAATTGCAAATTAAAAACCCCCGATGAAAAAGTTTTCAATTAAATTGCCTGTTTAAAATCCAAAAATTCAGAAATTCAAAAATGTAAAAATTCAAAAATTCAAAAATTTTCAGTGTTTTTCATATTTCAATAAATGACTCGCTGAGGTATTAATTGCTATGCTCATTGGATAATACGTTAATCATAATTGGCATCCAATTCTTTCTCAAACCTAACTCAGAGAATAAATCTCCAGAATTCAATATTCGTTGATACTCTGGGAAAAGTGCGTGCCAGCACTTATAAATTTTGTCAATTACTCTATTTTCCTTTGACCTAAACAATTTGGACAATTATAATTTTTACTCGATAATTAAATTCATCTGTTGATTATACCATCAACATAATTCCGTGCATATCAGACGCAGACATTCTTGTTTTGGCTTTCTTTTTCATTGATCTGTATTCCTAAAAAATTTCAACATTCCAGTAAGAAACAAACAAAACGTTTTTTTTTGGCACAGTTTTTTCGGAAAAACATTTGTTTTTGATTTTTATGGGGATTTCACTATTTTTTTCAAAATAAGCCCACAATAGTTTTCACATCATGAGAAATTTGTTCATTTCAATTCAAGTCATTTGTTCTTTCACAAGATAGAACATTTTTTCAATTGATAATTGAAGATAAATACACAGTTCTACTCTTGATTCACTGTTTCTATCGACTTACGATCCTTTATTCAAAATTTTAAACTTAGTTTGTTTCTTCCATTCAACTTTTTCTTTGATTCTCTATGGGGAGATTGTATTTTTTGGTAAGATGAACTGATGTACTTTCAGGAACAGTCGAATAAAATGTTCATTTGATAGATATTTTTGTAAAAACACTTGTTTTTTTATTTTGAAGATATTACGAATTTTTTAAAAATAGTTACAAGTGTTTCCTTGTTTCTCATATCTCACCCTAACCTAATTCAGGGCATTGTCCCCACGAAACTATAAAACATTTTCTGTTATCACCTGAACAAAAATACGTATTTTGTTTTAAAATTGAACTATCTACGTATATTTAATAGTTTATCACACAATTTTTGACGAATTACAGGTCTGTCAGACTCCCAACACAAATCAGAACCTCACAAACGATCTTTATCTCCGAGGTCCAGATATAGATAAGAAATTCGAATTTTCGACAAAAGAAAAAAAACATTAAACACTGCATTAATTTTTTGCTTTACGCTAACATGTAGTTTATGAGAAAAAAACGTTTCCCGTGGTTCTCCATAACATCGCATTCCACGTTTAAACGCATTGGTTGCAACTTTAGTTGGACCGGCGCTGCCAACGTTGTAACTTGATTCTGATACTTTATAATGTGAATCGCGAGAATAAGAATGTCAGCCCGGTGCTATGCGCGTATCTTTTTTACCGTTAATCGAAAAAAATGACAATAGTTACACCGTTGAAAAACTCATAGGCGTTTTATATAATGTAACTGAGGACACTTTTCTGATTTGTCGTCCCGTTTTTATTACACAGAGTGTTAATCATGTAGAGGTAGTGCAGGCGAAAGTTCTGTCGTGTATAAATATGCGGTACGCTCGGCCTCATATTTTGTACAGTCGGAGTCAAAACTTTTCTTGGCCGATACGCTACCGCGTATCTCGATTCAGTTCACACGTGACCGTCATGGAGAGGAGTTAATTTACATTTGACGTATGCTTGAGTATTTATTAAAGTGTATAGTCAATTTGAAAAAAAGGTAGTTAATTTTTTTTAATTTCAATTGTGGATTACAAAATCGACAACAAATTTTACCCAAAAAATTCAATCATTAAATTTTTCAATAAAAAACAAAAATAAGTTATTCTCTATTTGGTAGCAAAACAAAATATTCATATAGATAAACAAATGTATTGATGGAAATTTGGTTAATTATAAATTAGTTAACTAAAATGCAAATTGGAATGTTCGGAAGAATAGAAATTTAAAAATGCTTAAATTTCTTACTTATTATTTTGCTTTTATCGTCCGTAGCTCCGAGAAATTGGAGCTGCATGTGGGCACACGTTCTCAGAATTGACTCTATCGCAACTACAAGCGCGACTCTATCGAGAGCCCACTGTATGCCTATCACAGGGACCGGGAATTGCTACGGAATGGATCCATTTGAAAGCTAACTTCCAATGGAGTTGGTGGAAATGAATAAAGAAGAAAAAGACCAATAACGCATAAAATAACGGTCGCATGCTATCTGTCGGATAGACTCGAACCTCTGCTTTTTTTTGTAAAAATTTATTCAAAATTTCCTACAATTTCATACACATGCGGACATACAGAGATATTTTTTAAAAACATCATATCTCAACGTTTCATAATATTCTAAGTAATTTCCAAGCAAAATTAGAGAAGCGAAAAATCGATCGATTACAAAGCTTCCACTCGGAACCAAAAAAAAATTTAGAACTCAAAACAAAAATTTGGAATGTAGATTCAAGGAAGGAGTAAAGTCAGCGGACACAGATGGAATTATAAAAATTTGGTGTTCCCCCGGACTTTCCTGTTCCTTCAATCTGAGTTCTGACTTTTAATTTTTGCTTCCGAATAAAAGCTTTGTAATTGTTAAAATTCACGTTTTGGAATTTTCGTTTTGGATTAACCCATTATGAGTCAGACAGTTCTAAACTGCAATTTTTAGACCGTGTCCGTAGGTATTTTTATTAGTGTGTCGAGTGGCCATCCAATTTTGTTCATGTTGTAGTCCACATTTATACGATAAAAGCATCAATCACGAAAAGGTCTCGTGGTAAACTCTCAAATCAATCGAGACGTTTCTACAAAGATTAATAAATGTTTGAGTACTTCAGAATGGTTTGGAATATGCTAGAAAGAATAATCAAGGTTGAAAAAATGGAGAGCTAAAAAAATGGATCGTCGGTTTTCTCGACGATTGCCGACTTCACCAGAAGATTCTGTACAATTTTCTAGAACTTCCAATAATTTTCATCGAGAACGCATAATCCTAAACCATTTTATCAATCATTCTCAAATTGTCTAGAAGTTTATGTACCGATCTGAACAGGTACATTCCCATTCGTCAGGCAATTTTTATATAATTTTACGGTAAAATTAAGGTAACATTGCGATAAAACTCCCCTCGCATAAAACTGCTGTATCGCCCTGGAATTTTTTTATCAGGAGATGCGGTAGCGTCTCTCGCCAAGTACACGTCCATAATAGAATAGGGCGCACGCGAGAATCGACCACACTCCTATACAGCTAGAGTAGGTCACCTAAAATTCAATAATTAATTACAGCCTAGATAATGCTTTTAGGACACTAATTTTTTTTCTGAACATAATTTAACCTCCTCTCCAATATTAGAGAAGAAAAATAGTTTACGCAAATTTGGATTTTTTTTAAATAGTCGGCCCCAAAGTTTGTCCATCTCATATCTCACGAAAGTTTTGTGGACATGGCAGCGGAAGTAGTGCGCGTACGGACGCAAGTCCGTGTGCTCCGACAAGCGTACGTCCGTCGGCTACGCTACGGCTGCGGACACCGTAAAGGTGTGGTGTCTCACAGATAGGACGCGAATTGCAGATTAGCGGCGCTACTATCGCTCGAAAATATATATATATATATTGTAATGATATTACTTTGATAATTTTAAATTTATCCGTTATTCGAAAATCCGGTGAATGTAAGAAAATATAGCTGACGAGAAAATCAATAATAGGATATGGCTAAATTGAAGAATAAGCGAGATTATAAAAGTGAAGATAAATGATTTCAAGAGAAAATTAATATCATTAATACTGATGGATTAATGGGAAGGTGGTTATAATTAATAACAATAGTTTTATATCAATAAATGAATGAAGGTATCTTTATTTAATGTACTCGACAACGGTCAATGCACGAATGGTAACGATAGATATATAATGTAATAGATATGCCGCAACGGCGCTGTGGTGACTCCGTCGACCACACAGTACGGTCGGTAAGAAGGGGACCGGCTTAGGACGCCAATTTCAACAAATACCGAAGTCCCGGATTTTATCAATCATGTATAGCAATGTAAAGACAATTATAATTCGGAGAATGTTCACTAATGTTGGAAAAATAACCGAGATCACGAATTTTATAGATATATTTTGAAAATAATATTGAAGCTGAATTCAACGTTTTTGAGGATAACAAATAGAATAGAAAAATATCCGATGAAAATTGGAAATTTAATTAAATAAACACCAGTTATCGGAATCATTATGATTTACTTTAATTCGTCAATAGACATATTTCATTATACAAGAAAAAAGAAACGCGATCAATAATTCAATTTCATGTCTTCGTCAATGGCTATCAATTTGTTCAATCGTAAATTTTCGTTCGCAAGTTACTTTATCGATATTTAAAGTTATATAAAACGAGGTAGAGCGATATAAATGAATTCATTAACCCTAGTTTGGTCACCATATGAGAACTTGCGACTTTGGTCACTTCCGCAGGGAATCGCCGCCGTGTTATTTAGGCCCGAGCGTTGCCGAATTCACCCTATACTGCCCGGGCGCGTTTAGCGAGACTTCGGCAACGTCACGTAACGGGCAATTTCATTTAACATGGGACAAAATTGCCCGTCTGTTAGAAATAATTTTTTTTTCTTCAGGAATTGTGGATATAAATAATTTTAAAAAATATTATAATTTTTTAGACACTTGAATTGACGCATTCCAATTTTTTAGGATTTTTCCGCTCAGCCAGTCAATGGTAAGAAAAAAAAATCGACCTTCTGCGGCGTTTCCCTCCTATGGTGACCAAACTAGGGTTAAATACTCAATTTAATATAAACGAATGAACTGCAGTTCACACACACATACTTGAATTAATATAAATAGAAGAGATACAAATTATATAAAAAAATATATATCATGACGTTAGGCAAGCTCGCTTATTCACTAGTTAGATATTACGGAACGAGAGGCTACTTCAGAGTTCAATCGCTTCATTCGATTTCGTGATACCCAAATTTATTCCCACTTATCTATTTTCTCCCCACCTCCTTAATACTCATCGATACTTTCATTTTCTACATTTCGTCATATCGGTAAACTCTCGTTTACCACAATATTCGCGCGGTACGACGGCCGCCGGGGGAAGGGGGCTTTCATGCTCACTTGCGATAATTTTTATTTTGGCGATTTGTTAGCAAAATTAATTATCAGTTTTAACAAAATTACTAAAATTTATTATATAATAAAATGAATGGATAAAAAATGATATTGGAGAACGCCAGCATAGATACAAATTATAGAATGGAATGAATAAAGTTTTGGCCATTCAAATGTTTATGTAAGACTTAATAGTTCCGGCTATTTGCTCATGAAAAATGATGGAAGGGGGTTTGATTCAGTCGTGACACGATGAAACGCAACAAATCAATGATATTGCACATGTTTAATATTGAATTCTGTCGATAATGAGTGTTTCAGGAGAAGAATCGAGAGATTTTTGTTTGGTTGTGAATTTATCCAAATAGAACGAAATTCGTCTAACATCACGTATGAAAAAAAAAACAATCCTAGCGCATTCACTAGGGAAATCTATGAGAAATTCTATTGGTTTTTTTGCCGATTTCCATGGAAAATTCGACAGCTTCCCAGGTAGAAATTGCGACTTGAATTTGGCTAGCTGCTAAGTTGCGATGTTAGTCACAATCCAACAGCTAGGTAGCCAAGTTAGCCTGACACTACGCGTATCGGTTACGCTGGATAGCGCTGTGGATGGGTTGCGCGGCAACCTTTCAGTGGATGGTTCGGTATGTTTATCGGTATTATATTTTCGAATTAAGAATACAAAGTGTATAATCAATTGTCAGTTTTATTGAGGTTCAAAATGTATGCAAAAATCATTTAGATATTATACTGATAGGAAAATGTATTCCTTAATAGTAAATAAATTCGTCTAGCAGTATGTTGGCGATAAAAACTAAACAACCCATGATGATCCAATCCTGGATTTTGAATATGTCGAAAGTCTCCATCTTCATCCAAAGTATTCAACATGTCTTCAAATGCGTTTGAAGATTGCGTGCTACCTGAGGTATCACAATCCCTTTCTCCATGATACAGCTTCAAATCTCCAATCTGCGGTATTGTTAGAATTTTGTGGTACATCTCGATCAAGCCCAAGTTGGATCGGCTTCTTCTGCGACTCACTTGAGCGGTGGCCATCCCGGCCTTCAGATTGTGTCCATTTTCTATACGTAACTACCTTTGCACCCTTCTCTGTGACTCCAACATGTTCAACCATAAGGGCGTCTGAAAAACAAAATGGAGCATATAAATTTCCTAGTACATTGCTTGTAAAATTACGAAAAAATGGGAAACGTAAAGAAAAATTAGTATTTTTCATATGAGTTCCCATAAAAAAAGTAAAAAACTTCGCATTTGTAGACCACATAGAAAATCGTTGATTGTTACCATTAAAATTCGAAGACAATCTCATAAAATTCCCTATTACAGAGGCCATGAATTTAGGCATAGCTACAATAATGTTGTTAAAGTTCATCAGAATGGTATAAAATAATTCTTCTCATTTTGTAAACCGATACTTCTGAAAATTATGCAATTTTGCAGGGGTAGGTTTTGATAGATAAAAGTCTACAGATATTGGTTTTTGTATAGAAATTATTGTGTTCAGATTTTTTGGTTGACAATTCTTGGGTATTAATTTTTTGTTTTTTTCTCGTATTTTATTATGAGAGACATAGAAATACAACAGAAAACTGAGAAAATTGGTATCCAATAATCTTTTTAAAAAAGTTGCAATCTATTGATTTTTTTCTATCAAAAAATGATACGATAAGGTTGCATAATCTCCAATAGAATGGGCACAAAACACATCAATAAAATTTCGACAGAATTCTACTAGAATTCGTATAGAATTCCAATTGAAATTCTATAGAAGTTGTTAGAGATAGCGTTAGCTTCTATAGAATTAACTTCTTCCATGGAATTTTCACATGTGCGATTCTCTATATTTATTTAAGATCTATTGTGATGAAAATGTTTATTGTTACCTTGACATCCAACACAACTTGACTCTCGTTCTTGGTCGTTCAATGTAGTACTCCGTCGATACAGTCTGGGAAGGAACAGGTTCCCAATCATGCTTGGAGAATCATTACTGCAGTTGTCGTCATCTGGACCTATGTACAAAATTTCCATTTTATATTTCATATTATTTGGTCGTGAATTGAAAGTGGACGAGTTGACCATGTTTATACTTGAGTAGCCCCTGAGAAAATGTTCTCTACATGGCATTGATAAAATAATTGATATATCGTTGAGTATCCTGATGGTTCACAGACAGACTTGACCCAGAGTTGCCTCAAGTTTGAACTCTGATTTTTCCACAAACCTAGAGTTAGATTCTGAAACCCAGAGTTGAAGTTAGGTGCACAATGTTGGACAAACTCCGGACACATACATGATCGCAGAGTTGTCGCTTTGATTGTTGAATTAGTTTTAAATGTTGTTAAATAAACCATCAGGGCATAGAAGATATGTTGACAATAATATAGAAAATGGAAAGAACTCAGAGTGGTGGGCGCCATTGAGAGATTACTTGAGATTTGTATACTGTTTTTGATGGGTACTGAGGTACTATTATTCTAAAATATAGAATACTTACTGTGCTTGATATTTCATATATTGTTGATATGAACACAACACGATGAAAAATCTCTCAGATCTCAAACATGCTTCCACAAAACATAGGGAAACGGATACTCGCAGAATAACTTTGGTCAAATGGGGAAACATACTATCAACCCTAACCACTGAAATATACTATATGTATACTGGAAAGAGCACTGTAATGCCAGACTTGTAAACGGAAAACGAGCCAGAGAGGAGTAGATTTTGGGGACCACCTCTCTCACTCTCTCGACGGTGTGCATGCACGTAACGTGCCGAACGACACACGGTACAAGCGAGTTGAGAAGCTTAGGTTGAGTTATGCGCAGTGAATTGATGTGTTAAAGATTGTTTTGATGCTAGAAGGATAAATAAATATTGGGATGTCCTACTTTTGCATCACAGTATTGGAAAGATCACAGAGAAACCAGAAACTCGAGGCATGTTCTTGAATTTGAGGAATTAATTCCTCTTGAAATAAAAGTTTATATCATTCAAATAACAACTTTCTGTTTCAGGAATTATATTAGACATACCGAAATTTGAAATTTCGAATACTGAGGACGGTACTGACTCAGAGGATTTCGATTTCCCGTCAGATTAATTGAATCAAGAATTTATTGAATTGTAGGGGAGGGTGGGGCAAAACGGCCCCCCTTCAATTGTCAATAACTTGTGAATGACATTATGAAAATTCCCAGTTTCAACTTCATTTTGAAGATAATTTTTCATTCTTCAAAACGAGCTCTAACTCATCCCAATCGGATTATTGAATCGGAAAATATTGACGATTGAAGGGGGACCGTTTTGCCCCATCCTCCCCTATATTCTTATGTATTTTTTCCATGTCAATTTACTCGTAATAGAATTGTAATAAATACCCCATGTATCAGTATACATTGGTAAAGAATAAAAATGACATATGCAACCAAAAAAAATGAATGCCAATGCTAAACTCAATACGTTGTCCAAGGTATGACAATACTTTTGGAGCAGACGGTACGACAGAGACAGGTGGCCCCCACAATCGACCCTCTCTCTCAGCTCGCTTCGGGCGGCTTAGTGATCTTTCCAGTATATAGTATATTTCAGTGACCCTAATGCTTATTCGGACCGCTCGGCTCCCCGACATCACACGATCTTTGCCGAAGGACAAACTTCGAATGAGTGACGGATTTTTTTGAAAAATACGAAATAAAAACATTAAAAAATGTTGTTCACGTCAATAGGTTTGAACAGTCTCACTTCAGTGACGCGTGCCTATATTCCTGTATCTTTTCTTAAATTATCACTAATATTAATCATTTTTCAAATAATAAAGACAACTTCCTAATTTTTATTATTTCTAATTATTAAATTTATGTCACAAAAGGCCTGCCAACATCTTTGTCAGAAATCACCTATAATTGATGTAATTCGTGATTCACCAAAAATTGTACCTGTAATTTATTTGATAAATTCCACCTTGTGTTTTAACCGTTTTTGTAAATAATTAAATTTTTGCAAAAACTCTGTTGGTATCTTCGTAAAGATTCACTCATTACTGCGATACTTCACGATTGAAAGAAAATTCAATTGAAAAAAAAATCAAAATATCTAATAGTATTCAAGCTAATGAACAAAATCCTATGATTAATCAGTAATTATTGAAATTCTATTGAATTATTAAAAATTCTGTTATTGTTCTACTACGATATTCTCCATAGGAATTCCTTGACATAAATCTTTCACGTTTATCTCACTTTAATTTTTTCTCTCATTAAAAAAATAAAATGAAAATTTCGAAAATTTGAACCAAAGAATTTCTATATAAAATATGTCAAGACAATACGTTGCATTGAGAAGTCCATTTTGATTAGTTTCTCTCGATTAAGTGTTTCATATTGAAAATTCATAGTGAAAAAAAACATATATGGCTAGCAATGTTCGGCAGTGTTTGGGATGCTACAACCTTAAGACTGTATCTACAAATGAACTTGACGTAGATCGTTCACTGCACTGTTGCAACGCGCTGATATGTATATTTAGATGCATAGGTTGGGTATGCAGCACTGAGATACAGTAGCGACAGTCCAGCAGAGTGACAAAAATGCCTAACGTCGCAAAGCAGCCCAGCTGCTGGGTTCATCCTTGCACATGCAAGAGATTTTTCTACCTGGGTTTTCCACGAGTTTATTTCAGTAGAAAAATGTAATAGAGAAATATCTAATCGAGAAAAATCTATAGATTTTGATTTTTCTATAAACTTTTTACTCTATTGAAATTTTTTCGGTAGGAATTTTTCGGCATGAATTTTCTCAGCTTTTTCCTTCGATTTTATAATGATAGACGGAAAGAAATACAGTGAAAAAAACGTAAAAAGTTTATGCCGAGGAATTTCTATAGAAAAAATTAAGGGAATAAATTTGATAGAAAAATCAAAATTTATCGATTTTTTCTGACGTTTTTCTACTGGAACAAACGCACGGAAAAGCTGCGGAATTTCCCATAGAAATCGGCAAAAAAAACAACTTCTAATAGAATTCCCTAGCGAATGCACTAGGATATTCTACTGAATTCTTTCCCACGTGATCTTCTCGTAAAACCACGTGTTTCGGAGATAAGTGGACAATTGACATGAATTTCGGATTCAACTGATAATGGTTCATCCCTTTGTTACTGAATTCATTCAGTATATTATTCCAGTTAACATTCCTTATACTTGTACGAAAAGAGTGGAATTAAAAAAAAACGACAACAACTGCACCGTTTTCAGAAAAAAGTTCGCCAAATACGCACCTGTATGTTCGTTTTTCGAAACAAATAGATTCACAGAATTTGAATTTTAAAAAAGTTAGGAAATATGAAAAACAACCCAAGTGTTCCTCTCTTTCAATGGTTTTGAAATTGGAGGAATCAAAATTCACAGAAACAAAATAATTTGAAAAATCAAAGGAAAAAAAAACTTGGTGCACGCAAAAATCTCTGTCACCTATTCTTGAAACTTTTTTTTCCCTTTGATTTTTCAAATGATTTTGATTTTGTGAATTTTGATTCCTCCAATTTCAAAACCATTGAAAGAGAGGAACACTTGGGCTGTTTTTCATATCTCCTAACTTTTTGAAAATTCAAATTCTGTGAATCTGTTTGTTTCAAAAAACGAACAAACGTGCGTATTTGTCGAACTTTTTTGTGAAAACGACGCAGTTGTTGTCGTTTTTTTTTTTAATTTAAAATTTTCCCCGATTTTTCGAAGCATTAGCTTCTGGATTAATGGCGAAATTCCTAAAGATTTAGGACATTGCAGAGTCTTTAAGAACACTTTGCATCGGATAATTGCAGAGTTTTTTAGACGATTTGCAAATTTTCGAGGGGATTCTTCGCCGTTCTGATCCTTTCTTGAACTGTCTAGAACCTTCTATGAATTTTCGAACAAACAAACATTGTAAATTATATAGAATAAGGTATTAATTTTTAGAATTTTCTAATTTTTTCAAAAATTAGTTGTCCCACGATAATTCACAAAAAATATTCTGAATTCATTGAATGATGGTTTAGAAAGTTGTTTGGATGTTGCTTTTTAAAATATTTTAATTTAAATTGCAATTTTTCCATCAGAAGTGCTCAATTTGGAATTTTTCCCCTTCAATCGTCAATGATTCATTTTTTCTTTGTATTTCTGTTCCACAGGGCATTCTCAATTTTTATCGTGTTCTGTTCATTGTAAACAAAAAATAATTACTAACCGCTGTTAATGAACTGTGGTTAACACGAAGGCCACTAAAACTCTTGAAGAGGACCGCCAAGTTGGCCAACAGTTTTTAGGTACTGGAATTGGGTATATGCAGACGTTGGGAAAAAATTTCGAAAGGAAAAAATGTCGAATAATAATACGAAGGTGTCGCCATCTAACGGCGATGCACCGAAATGTTCTTATAGGATAAAGAGGAGGGTTTCAATTTAAATTGAAGAAATGAATATAGAAATATAAGTTTTGGTTAAAATTCACCATTTGACTAATTACTCATGAGTATTAGGTAATGGTAAGGATGCTCCGCGACCCCCTTACTAAACCGCACCTCAGATTTTGATTTTTCTTCGGGACAAATCATATTATTATAGTCTGAGGAACATGTAAATAAACATATATTTCGACCTCGAGTGTATGCACTTCGAAACCTATGTGGCCCCGATGTCCACTGGATACTTAAATCATGCGCCAAGTCATTTCTAGCTATATTTTTAATCATTCCTCGGGGAATAAACATGTACTCCGACCTCTGCTGCGTGTATTTTGAAACCTATGTAGTGCCGGTGACCACTGGATAATTAAATCATCCACCAAGTCATTTCTACCAATATTTTTAGTAATTCCTCGGAAAATAAACATAGACTTCGACCTCGGGTGCCTATATTGTTCCATCGTTTTCGATGTAGAAACCATCATAATAGGACGACGATAATAAGTGATTTTTTTTTCAAATTTAATAGTTTTCGTATGAAAAGTATTGAAATGAATCATTTTTGCAGTCGTGGACCTGAGAAACACAAACAAATAACGTCAAATCAAATTGGGGTACGAATAAGCCACTTTCCTCCCCACTTATTTTTCGTGGATCGTCCAGGTAATCTATTTACGCAGGAAAAAAACTTGAAAATATAGCTAGAAATGACTTGGTGCATGATTTAATTATCCACTGAACTTGGCAGGCACTTGTAACACAATATACTATTCCCTCACTCTCAGGACAAAGATAGAAATGATAAAAATGAGTTGATAAAAATTCCAAGTTAACCAATTTGGCGTGCGATTCAAGCTTCTGAAAAAACGCACGCCAAGTTGGTTGATTTGGAATTTTTATTAACTCGCTTTTATCATTTGATTTTCACATTTTTCAATTTTTCGTCAGTTTTTCTTGATTGTATTCAGCACCTCCATGTATTCAGTGCTTGACACTTTTCGTGATTTCATCACTTTCTGTAAACAGAACGCTCGGACCCGTTCTTGGCGAATTTTTTTTTACGGCCTTTTGAGTCCTCTTCGGATCTCCTTTCGGCACTCTATCCAACACATAGGATGGGTGCACGGAGAAAAAAATTCCAGAAAAATTACTGTGCCAGCACGGTACCATGGATTCATTTATTTGGACGGACCCGGAAAAATTACTGTGCCAGCACCGAAAAAATTTTCTATGGAATACAAGAATTTTTCACGGTAAATCCGATAAAAATTCCTATAGTGCACGGCAGAAATTTCGGTGCTGGCACGGGAATTTTTCCGGGAAATTTTTCTGGAATTTTTTTCTCCGTGGTTAGTCTATTCGCAACCTCCCGCTCGCCGGAGTCTTCCACGGGGAACCGAACTCACAAATTTGCGCACACTGGACTTGCGTCTAGCCCACTCGGCCACCGCCGTCGGTTCTTGGCGAGTTTTTTTTGCAAAAATTCATTTTTGTTTTTGGGGAGATTTCATACATTTTTGTAATGATACATCTTTAATCCTGCAATGCATTCTATACAGAGTAACGCTCGTACTGAGCGAGGGTTCTTCTGTTAATTTTTTTTCGTAGTGATTCATCCGTTCTTGTGTACACATATTTTTCCTAAATAATGGGGGAACCTAAGGCAAAGTGAAGCGCTTGTCATCGGGTTGAAATCTCAACATCTTTGTCTTTAAACAAGGATATCTTGCGGAGAGGAAAAACAAGAATAAAACATTTTGCCGTGTGTATGGATGCAACAGCAAAGCCTGTCGTAATTCAAAAGTTAGATTTTATCATTTTCCTCGCCAAAACGTGGATTTAGTTACAGCAATTAATAAGTTCGGTGAAGAAGAAATTATTGATAGACGTACGGCTTGGATTAAAATATTGACGCTGGGCAAAAAAGTGTTGAATTCCATGAAAGTTTGTTCTTTACATTTCACTGAAGAGGATTTCTTTTTGCCATGTAAGTAAAAGAACGATTTCCAATATTAGGTTGGAAATTTATGAATTGAAAAAAATATGACCAAATATATTACTGATTTCTTGGATTATAGCCAGAGCTCAACACGACAATTCAGTCACCTGAAGAAAACAAGTGTCAAGGACCATCTCACACAAGCACCAAATTATCTCTCAGAGAAACAATAATAATGACTTTTATGTAATTCAAACAGAACTCGTCTTACGCCATGTTGGCGATTTTATTCCGTTGTTACACAGCCGACACTTGCAAGAAAAAAATGGTTAAATGATAGATTTACTTAACATTTGTTTGAAACCGAACATTTTTTGGCCCAGCAAAGAGAACATCTTAAAAAAATTTGCCATCGTCTTTCAAGGGTTTAGAGGATGTGAGGGTTGTTGTGGATTGCACAGAGATTAAAATACAGAGGCCTTCGAAATTATGTTGCCAAATTCAGACCTATTCAAATTACAAGACTACGAATACGATAAAATTCATGACTGGTGTAACACCAGCTGGGTTAATCTTTTTTGTGAGTAAAGCTTATGGTGGAAGAGTCTCTGATAATATAATTTTCGAACAAAGTGGAATCTTAAAAAAAATGGATAAAAATGACGTCATCATGGCCGATAAAGGGTTTACTGTGGAAGATGTCTGCAGAAGAAATTATGTAACCCTTCTTACGCCCTTTTTTCTCAGTAAAGTGCAATTTACGAAATCAGAGGCACTCACAAATCGCACGATTGCCAGGGCACGAGTATATGTGAAGCGCGCTAACCAGCGATTAAAAACGGTTCCTGTATTAGGAGACACCATGCCAATTTGCCTACTAAGTAAAGCTGAAGAAATTTTTAATATCATTTGTGAGATTGAGAGCTTGAGTCCACCAATTCTGAAGAATGACAGGTTCTCTGCTCAAGATGGTCGTGAATAAATGTCCATATTGAAACGTTAAATTTCCATCATTTATTATTCTCGAGCTTCTAAGAAAATAATCGTACAAATTTTAACTCACATAAATAGTTCGATCAACAAACGAAGCCTCAATTTGTTGTTTTTCTTCTGCGTTTTTGTTCTCTCTTTGACATGCATAATGAACCATTTTATTAAAATATCGTTTTTTCAATGAATGTAATAATTTTGTTGCATATTCTAGTTTGAATTTAATTGGAAAAGAAATAAATTTATCATCAAATGGTGCATAAACAATGAAATCTGTGACAACCAAATTCAATACAGCCATACCTATCTGTACCTGCGCAAAGTATGACTGAGATTCTTTCAAAGTATAATCACCATCTTTTACAACTAACCACTTGATGGATTTAATAACATCACTTAGTTTTTTTTTTACCAGCATACGGACATTTGATTTCAATCGATTCCACCAGTTTGTCCTCATTAAAAATAATTCCATCGGGGGAGTATCCAAGCCATGTGTTCTCAGGTGAAATAATAAGACCAGTCTCTACAATTTTTATTGGCAGAATTGTTTTTTTCATAGGCTTTGCGTGCCAGAATCTCATTGTCTATACGGTGCTTCACATAACAATTACTGAGTGGCTTAGGATAGAAATAATTCATTGATTTTTTCTCCCAATCTGGATTCTTATTTTTTCGATTTTATTCTCTATTTATTTCAGACTGATGAAATCTTAATTCTAAACTGTTTAATGAAAAATATACACATGATTCTCTATGGGATTCAAATACATGGATTATAAGAATAGTGATTAAAAATAGAATTCATCAACGAAAAAATCTCATAATAAAATTGATTGGATAAAATTCTTTTGATCTTCAAAAATGAAGAGATCATTTCATTTGGCGTAAATAATGCAGAAAAAATGTTAAATTTATCGTTAATTGAACTAATAAACTAAACAAGAAAATGAATAAAAAATGTAAAAAAAATGCTCCGTTACATGTGCTCTGCTAATGCTGAAGTTGGGAGGTTTCTCGTCATGATTGTACGAAACAAATCCTCTTGGGCCGTTGACAACTCCAATTTCGTCCTTTCGATAACCTCGATTTCATCATTTGCTTTTTTTTTCGTTTATTCTGAGATTGTAAATTTTTTTCTCTCTGTTTCAGCATACATTCATGTTTTTTCAGAGGCTTAGTTTTATATTTTTCCAAAGACGATGCCTGAGCACTTATGAAAAAAACGTATAGAAATTTTCTACACGGATTGCGTATAGAAATTCTATAGGATTTCCGTATATGATATTCGGATATTTCTATACGAATATTTTCTATATGAATTATTTCAATACATAAATTGTTGTTTTCATACGAAAGATGTCTAAACTCTCCAGAGAAAAACGTAGAGAAATGTCGCAACTCCATACGACATGTTTCAGTACATGTGGCAGTAGGTCGTATAGGATCAAACCGATAGAAATCGTATAGAAATAATCTGTATAGAAAATATCTGTATAGATATATCCGAATATCATATACGAAAATCCTATATAAATTCTATACGCAATCCGTATCGAAAATTTCTATACGATTTTTTCATACGTGAGGTGCGTTCCAGATACATTTCTTGTCAGTGCAAGTGATAGTTTTCAAACTCTCCAGATCGTTCCTGGACAAATTCGAATATCAATCCATGATCCTCTCTACCATATCGATTAATTGAAAATGTTTATTACGATGATGATTCCAATTGAATCTTGAGATGTTTAGAGCTGAATTTCCATATAATCCAATATAACCTTACATGCTATAATACAACACTGCCACGACATGCTTGCAGACACTACTCAAACCTGCTTTACAGGAACATTCCATTGCAACTACTCGTCCATCTTTGAGAATTTCTCCATTTATTTCATGTGGAGCACCTCAGTTGTGAAGTTTGGAGACAAAAAGCAAGAATTTTATAACTTTCACTGCCATTGGAATCATTCCCCACTTGTCCACATTGAATCACAAATTCTGCATTAAATAAATCTTCTCCACCAGGAAAACTCTTGGCTCTCGGATGTGTATCAGCAAATTTACAAATATCATGAATAGAAACTCTCATTTTATCACAGTCAATTTAATTACAGTAATATATAAAAATGAGGGCTAGCGTGTAACTCCGTGTGCATCTGGCCATTCGACCTGCACGCGCTAGTACTCTATTTCGCCATGAGACGTCTTTATATTAAGCCACGCCGCCATCAGAGATCCCAATAGGCAAACTGACTAGTCCATTCCCTTCGTAGCTACCCTCACTTCGTGAGTTTAGAGAAATTAATCGATGAAAAGCCCAACATCTGATTCATGAAAAAATTATTTCCTCAGTCAACTATTGTTCATGAAATTTGAAAAAATTGCAATAGTGACTCGAATAATAGATGAAACTATTTGTCAAATCTTAAATGTGCTGGGATGGGATAAACAATGAAAACAAAAATAAGTAAAGATATTTTGGGTGGTGTAGGGGGAAGTTGACTCGCGTATAATATGGTAGTAGCGTGCCAGTTCTTGGCGATGGGACACAACCGGCGTATTAGATCCAGTTGTACTATGCCCTGTTAAATGTAATATAAGGGTCAAACGATAAGTGTCGCTATATAAGGGCCAAAATTTAAGGCCCAAAAAGTGAGGGTCAGAAAATAAGAGCTAGGAAATGAGGATCAGAATATAAGGGGCACAAATTGAGTCAGAAGATGAGGGTTTACTCAAAAGGATCAAAATATGAGGGTCAGGCTTCAAGAGTAAAAAATTGAAGGTCAGAAAATAAGGGTCAGCTAATGAGAGTTGAAAAATGATTTCATAATATGACCTTTATTTTGTGACCATTATTTTCTGGTTCTCATTTTCTGACACTTATTTTTTCACCATTATATTCTGAGAAATATTGCCTAACCCTCATTTTTTTACCTTAATTTTGTGACCCTTATATCCTAAACCTTTCTAACTCTCACTGCCTGACTCCCACTTTTTTCCTTTCATATTCTGACCATTATTTCCTGGCTCTAATTATTGTAGCCTCTATTTTTAAATCTCCGTTTGGGGATTAATTAAACCCCAATAAAGTTTATACCTTTAATTTTAACTCTATAGCTTGGGGTTAAATTGACCATGACGCTTTTTGTATATTAAGGATGTTTATCACAAATCGCAAGTAGTCAAAAAAAAATTGGATTTTCAACTGATAGACGGAGGTATCTCTCTTATGTTGATAGAACTCTCAATCCACCCACCCGCACTAATTATCAATTTGAAAATAAATCCCGTAAGAGCCCGTGTATAAGAAAAAGTTTATTCATTTAATTTTGTCAAAGCTACTGCAACTGATTTGTCTTAATCATGAAAAACGTTTGTTCCAACGTATGATCTCCCACCACTATAAGAAATTACAGAATTTTTCTCGAACATGGAAAAATTCAATTGTCAGGAAATGAATAAACATCCTTTAATGCTGGTAACAGATCGGTTTTATCTACCACGGAAAGACAACAGAATTTATCTCATTTCATTCATTTTCTTTATTCATCATCGTGTAGAAAAAATTCTACTTGATGTCTGTGAGGGCGGATATGAATAATGATAGATTGAATAACATTGATTTTTACATTTTGGATGGTTCATAAAGTCTCGAGGCTAACCAATGACCTCCATTGGATCCGGCCGGGGAGTCTTTTACTCTTGAAAGAAGTAGGGTATGAGCCGATAATTATTTGTTACTTGGAAACGTAATGCATAGTTGCGACGTGATACATGGGGGCCTCGGCGTTTTATAAACAAGAAAAAGAATTATCTCGCGTTGCCACACACCGAGTTTCACGAATTTCATTATTTCAAGAATTGCCTCTGTGTTTATATTTTCTCTTTGATTTTATTTTCGATTTGTTGGAAATCCAAGGGTGCAGAGAAAAATAATCGAAAATTAATGGAATTGTTCTCAAAATTGAAAATATGGTTTTTATTTCAGGAAATACTTTACCCTTTCAAAGACTTCATAAAATTCCTCATTCATAAAATTCCTTCTAAATAAGAAAAGAAATTCATCTCATAAAACACCAAGCTTCTCCCTAGGAATCGTTGCGATTCTTTCGGAAGGGTTGGAGGAAATATCCGTTTTTTCAAAGTTAAGAGTTGAATTTCTTTTGACACCGCTTACAACCTACACTCCCTTCAAGTTCTTAAAGGAAAATTTACCGTAATTGGTACTGAATATTCGTGAATATTCGCGTCTGATAGAAAATTTAAGTAATTGAAGAGTGTTTGTCTTCCTGCTGGTCAAATATTTGGAATTTCATTGCATTTTCACCGAAATTTCACATTTTTACGATATGAGAATGATCAAGCGATTCTTCCACTCTTTCCCAAAGCTTACTACCAGGGGAAACGCGGGCAAAATGGGACACCAACGGAAAAGAATTTTTAAATCATTTCCAGTCACTTTTTTTTTCCTCTCAAAATTTTTTAAAATGGTCCAATTGTTTTTTTTTTTAATTGAGAGATTTTATCATTTTTTTCATTCTTTGATTTTTCTAAATTTTGGAAAAAAATGTTATCTAACCTGAATTGGTAATTTTTTCATTTCAATCGTGAATTCACATTTCACGAAAGACGCATTAAATGGGTTACGGGTTAAATGAATGTGAGGTGGTTGTGTATGCATACACATGTATACCACTTCATATGGGATGTATTAGTTTAGCAGGTGTGAGCCCAGTAGCGCATGCGCGCTGCTTCGGCAATTTAGTTCGCGCCGCTTCGGATAAGGGCGCGAACTAAATTAGAAATTAATCGGAGATGAATATCATAGAGACAATGGATTTTATCGAATTATCAGCAATAACTCCGCGGTCAGTACCTTTGCGAAATTTTCATGTAACGTCCCGAGTCGAATATTAGGACCTGAATTTGCCCTTGAACACCTATCATGAGTAGGAGGACCAGGATGAAGTTAGGGTGTATTTACCTTCAGAAAGACCCCCTGGTTTCCGCCTGAACGTGCGAGTTATTTCCAAATTCCAAGGGTTCAGGAGGAAAACAGGAGGTGTGTTACCTATTTATCGCCTGCACCCCCTAAAATGTTTTCCACTCCATCCCTCCTGGAAAGACCCTACAAACCCTTTGGAGGTATTTTTTTTTTTTTTTAATTATTAACATGAGAAGTACGGGTCAAAATTAAGGTCATACTCAAGGGTCATATATAAGGGTCAAAAATAACGGTCTGAAACGACAGTAAAAAATAAGGGTGGGAATTTCAGTAATTTTTACCGCAAACAGAAATGAACAAAATAGTGAGCTACTCAATCATCCTGGCTGTCAGGGTTAATTCAGGGGATTTATGATTCCTTTTCATTCGACAGGAGGAGAAGGGGGAAAAAAGTATCAGTTGAGAAGGGTTTTTACGCCTTTAGGATGAGGCAGGATCATATGAGGAGTTATTCAGGATGTATAGGATGAAGAAAGGAGGAAAAAATATCTCACGGAGGTAATAGGGGGAATAAGGTCCAGATATTCGACTCGGGGTGCATCAATTCTGTTGTGGCGTCTAATTACGGACATTATAATTTCTGTTAACAATCAGGTTTGCATCACTATTTTTCTGACAGTGTTTCACTCCTCTCAGATGTGCTTTCGAAATGAGCAGTTTTTTCTTATCCCAAGTTGATGAAATCGTTTACAAATATCGGAAACAAGCGGCCGTCAATCATGGCATCACTACTCAATGCAAGTAACCATCAGGGATGTTCAGATAAATCCATTGAATTATCGACAAGTTGCAAAAAATATAGAATTCCAAAATCCCCAAGGTCGTAGGAAGAGAACTTGAAGAATCAAACAAAAATGTTGAGACTTATAGAAATATATATAAATTTAACGATGAAATATACATACATTTAACGAGTTCAGGTAAATAAAATTTAGAAAATACTTCAAAATGCCTTTCTATCATCGTTTCTTTTTGTTTGTCTCCCATTGAACCTCCTCCTGTTTCATTGGGATATTATTTCATTTTATTCCGTGTTTCCATTTTGTTCTATGTCCCATTTTGCCCGGATCTCCCCTATCTGTTTCGTAGTCTGGGCATTCTTAATTAGTAGGGTCGGAAAGTTCCCTTTCTATCGGGGCTATTATAGTTGCTAAGCAACAAGACTTTAAAAAATTGAACAAAAAGAAGGTGCCGAGTGATAATACTTAGAAAACATTCGAAAATTCGTTCTTTTAAACAAAATACGAATGATGAAAAATTAGAAAAATGCAAGATGTTTCAGACTAACTTTTAGTACTTTTTAGGTATAGATGCCCTTATGGGAATGAGATATAGGCAGCACTTATATCTAGCATATATTTGGCATACCACATTTTTGGCCGAAAATATATCTGAGATATATTGCAGATATATGTTAAATATTTTACATAGAGATATGTGTGCTTATTTATATCTAGGATATATCTGGCATATGACATTTTTGGCCAAAATATAAGTGAAATATACTGAGATATATGTCCGGATATATGTTCTTTCCGTGAGGGTGAACTCCCGGAGAGTCCTGAAGGGACAAATTTGAATTGTTTTAGAAACAAATTTACTCGGTAAAATCCTGGAAAATATCCAAGACTCATGGGAAACATTCTTGGAAAAACTCTGGTGGGACCCCGAGAAATGTCCTGGGTGAAATCTTGTTGGAACTGCTGGGAAATTCTCCGGAAAAATTCTCGTGCCTGAGAAATATCCTGGAAAAAAATAACAGTCCCACGAGGATTTTTTCAATGACATTTCCCATGAGTCCTAAACATTTTTCATTATTTTACCCAGTCATTTTTTTTTTCAAAATATTTCAAATTAGTTTCTTCAGGACTCTCCAGGAATGCATCTATACCTAAAATTAACATCCTGCATTTTTATAATTTTTCATCGTTCGAATTTTGTTCGAGAGCGAATTTTCAAATGTTTTTCAATCGATCGACATCTTCTTTTTGAATTTTTTCAATTCTTGTTCCTTATAAACTATAACAGTCCCGATAGAAGCGAACTCTTTAAAATGTGCACCAGTGCTACGTATTATGCAATGTGGATGATTTATAATAATAGTGAAGAAAATCCAACGTTTCGTTATTGATTACGGAAGGATTTCCATTCGCATTTTTTCAAACTCAACTGCTTTTGTTTATATTAATACCCCTCACACTCACGGCGGGGGCCTCCGTATTTGGAAAAATCAAATGCCATTGGATTTCTTATGGATCGTGGTGTTATGCCACAGATTTGGTCAATTGCGTTATTGTTGAATATGTGGCCATACAGCATTGTCAGCGTGACGATTGCCAGCGTAACTGGATTATGCTGACCAAGTGATGAAATATACACGGAGAGAATTAAATAGTAAATATTACCATAGCCATGGTAGGGATTACTATGGCAACATAGTAAAAGGATTTTCAACTGACCCTACATAGTAATCCTTACTATGTCCCACGGTAATGCTTACCATATCACATGGTAATGCTTACCATGGTCACAAGGTAATACTGACCATGTCACATGGTAATCGTTACTATGTCACATGATAATGGTTACTGTGTTACATGGTAATAACCATTACTATGTCACATGGTAATGCTTACTATGTCCCATGGTAATGATTACTATGCGAATGGAAAATAGTCCTATGAGCATAAAAAGTATTCCTAAAATACACGGTTGACATTTTCCATTGTCTCTTGAGGCGTTCATAAATGCATGACGCTTAAGGCTGTGTGCTCAGTAGTCGATGAACAGTGTACAGAAGCGATCATGGACAATATGACAGAAGACTCAAGCACTCTTGGAACTACGGTAAGTATATTTGTTTGGTTTCATTGAATATATATAATAATGACGTAGAAAGAGAATTGAAAGTTGTGAAAAATTATCAGATTCAACGACTTATTATCAGAAATAATTTTTTCTCATTTGTAACTCATCCGTTTCGATAACATTGATCGATATCCTAGTGAATATGTAAAAAACAACGAAACACGATAATTATACGATAAGTATAACGATTAACGATAATTTATTATTTGAGAGTGTTATTCCTTCAATTCAAAAATATGGTTCCTAAGGGGAGACCGCCCCGAAATTTTGAAATCGGCGATGCCTTCATCTATCCCCTTATCTATTTATGAAGAAGAAAGAGGCGTTAGACGATGAAAATTAGCAAAAGTGTCCTCATAAAACAATTATCAACCGATTGACTGGAATTTTCGTTCACACATCCATAATATGTACACAAATATGAATGAGCTTCTTTAAAAATGTCTATTTTTTCATTTTTTAAATTTTTTTCTCAAAATTGATACATGTACATGATAAATCAGTGAAGTACGAATTTTATCAGCTGTTTCGAACTAGTTATTTAAAATATAATGAGGAAAATGATGGAAAAATTTGAAAAATTCATACTCCAATGATTTACTATGTATTTCAATTTGAACAATTTTTCAGATTTTTCGCCTGTATCAATTTTGGAAAAAAAATTCATAAACCCAAAAAATAAAGATTTTTAAAAAGCCTCATTCTGTTATATTTGCGCATATATTCTGAATGTGTAAAACAAAATTCAAGTTAACTGATTGAGAATCGCGTCATGAGGACACTTTTGAAAATTCTCTCAATAGAAGAAATTAAAACCTAATTTTTTCTCATTTTTTTTGGATTAACATTGAAGTAATAAATTCATTAGTACGATAAATAAAGGCCTCTTCGATTTTGAAATTTCAGTACGGTTTCCCCTTAAGATTCTGAAAAAATTGATAATTTCAGATGTTTTCAGGCCTTCAAATATCAAAATCATCAGAAATTTTTCATACATGGGACATGACATTACGACGGATGTCGTTTTAATAATGCCTACAGAGGCCGGGCCTCAATTACATTTGGTAAAAATTGTATTATCTGATGACCAACACCTAGTTATTCTCGTAACTCACCAACTGGAAGAATATTTTTTTGATAACCATTTTCAAGCATATCAAATTGATATGAATCAGACGAGATGGTCTACGTTGACCTATCACGACATCAAATTTTGTTCTTTATCATACGTAGCAACTTCTGGGAATGGCAATAAATATGTTCCAAAACATTGGGTTTAAATTGTTACACATATGCTCTTTAATGTACTAAAATAATTTAAATATGAATATCTCTTTGAATTATTGATTATAAAAATAATCATGGGAGAAATTAGGATTAAGTTAAAATAATACTTTGTAATTCAATACTTTTGCAGTTGTTGTGAAACAGCGTACTTAATAAAGAAATTGTTTTTCAGTTTTTATAGTACAGAATTATTTAATATTACAAACATTAATTAAATACATTCCACCCCTCGAAAACAAATATTTTGAAACAAATTTTACTTTTATCAAAAATATTGTACGTTATAACTATAATCTACTCATGTTTCATTCCTTAAAGGTATTTACTTCCTTAGATAATATTCATTATGTGTTACAGGATATTTTACGTAACATAGGAAGCTCTACTATGTAACATAGTAACATTTACTATGTTAACATAGTAACATTTACTATGTTAACATAGTAACATTTACTAGGTTAACATAGTAACATTTACTAGGTTAACATAGTACATATGTTAACATAGTAAAGTTTACTATGTAACATAGTAGAGCTTACTATGTAAAATAGTAAATGTTACTGTGTAACATAGTAATTATTACTATGTCCATAGTACCTTTTACCATTGAGGAACTTACCATGCCCCATAGTAACCATTACGATGTTCCATGGTAGCCATTACCATGTCCATGGTAGCCATTATCATGTCCATGGTAGTGCTTACTATGTCCGGATTCTGACATCGTAATATTTACTATTTTATTTTCTCCGTGTAGACAATCAATGTACTATTTAAGAGATGGTTGGGTCTGCACAGATCAGAACTGAATTGGACTCCGACGCATACAAAAATCGTAAACTCTTTGTAATCTGTCAGATGACACAGTTATTATAATCAAGTAATAAATTCTCATATTTAAATGCCAATAAACCATTGGTGGGATTTATCCATTCAAGCCTAAAACCTATTATAATTACAAGTACCCTCCACGCTGGGTGCAATAGTGGCGTATTTTTTGGTCCAATTTTTTTCGAGTTGGACCCAAAATGGCTGCGAGAGGGTCATTTCAACTTTAAAATTGTTAATAATAATGGTTTTGCAGTACGACTTGGCCGGCATACCAAGAAATTCGGATTCTACGCCTTCAGATGTATAAAAAAAGTTTTGCCGGAATAATGGTTCTCAACATGCATACTTAACCCTCCTCAGCGTAAGCCTTATATTCACCTCCTTTCAACTGTGACACTCTCGCTCTTTCACTGCCAGAAGGAGGGCGCCATCATAAGTCCTAGTTCGGAGAACTCCATCCCCCACAGCGTCTGTGGGGGACCTTGAGTCTGACGGATCACGCGAATCTAAGGGTCAGTTGAACCTAAGGGTTAAAAGAGTACGAAGGGTCAGATAGTAAAAGGCTCAGTTGAGTTTAAGGATCAGTTGTGTTCAAGTGTCAGTTGAGTTTAAGGTTCAATTAGTTTAAGGGTTAAATGAATCTAAGGGTCAGATGAGTATGAGGGCCAGATGTTTTTTTATGAATAAGCGTAAAACTTTCAGCATAGGGCCAGATCTATAGAAGGTTCAACAGAGTCTGAAGAATCACACGAATCTGAGGGTCAAAAGGGTACGAAGGGCCAGGTGAATATAAGGGTCAGATAAGTAGAAGTCTCAGCTGAGTTTAAAGGTTAGATGTGTCTCAGTGATAGTTGAATTTAAGGGTCAGATGGGTCTAAGGATTAGGTGAGTCCGAAGGATCATGCGAATTTGAGGGTCTGTTGAGTAAGGGTCAGATACGCAAAAGCTTCAATTCAGTGTAAAGCTCAATTGCATCCAAGTGTCAGTTGAGTTTAAGGGTCAGATGAGGGTTATTTGAGTGCGAAGGATCAGGCGAATCTAAGAATCAGTAGAGTCTACGGGTCAAACAACTACAAAGGGTCAGGCGCATTTAAGGGTCAGTTGAGTGTGAAGGATCACGCAAATCTACGAGTCAGTTGACCCTAAGGGTCAAAAGAGTACGAAGGGTCAGGCGAATCTAAAAGTCAGATGAGTAAAAAGCTGAGATGAGTTTAAGGGTCAGTTCAATCTAAAAATCAGATGACCTTTGGCTCACCTGACCCTCAGACTCATTTGACCCTTATCCTCTTCTTACAAGGAACACTACGCAGGTGTCCCCCTCCGATTTCGATGAAACTTAAATATGTTATACGGGACCCAAAACGAAGGGACACGTATTTTTTTTTAGCTGCCCATTTGTGTTTTAGGGGGTGAAAGTGCTCTCTGAAGTTGACCACCTCTCGGGGTCATTTTTCGATTGCACACATAAGGAAGCTTTTTGAACAACTCTTTCGTAGTGTATCATGAAGGTCACAAGGAATGATGAAAATGCGAATTAGAACCGTCTCCGGGGGGTGAAATATGGAGGGTAAACTACCCTTGTGAAAATTCATTTTTCTCATAGAAAAAAAAATTTTGATGGAATTCCCATGGGATATATTCCATTTGAAAAAGTAGAAAAACATACAGAATATCTGTTTTGATTTTTTTTTAATCGAAATTTAAAACTTAAAAAAATAGATTTTTCGTGAATTGCAAAATTTCAAACTTTTTCCTGTACAAAACGAAGCTTACGGCTAATGATGAGGGAAACCATTGGGACAAGATCCAGGAGTGGTGTCGGGGAGGTTAACTACCCTTTGGGGGGGGGGGATTTTTTTTTTAATAAGGAAGAAAAAAATCAATGAGAATTTTACGAAACACATTTCGTTCGAAAGCATGAGACAATTCAAAGCACATCCTGCATTTCTTTTCCCCAAATTAAAATTGAAAGTGAAATACTTTTTTTTAATTATATACAAGTCTTCGATTTTTTGGTACATAAAAAAAATGAGTGATGAGTCTCTGGAAGTAACACTTGGAGGCTAAATAACCTTTCTGGAAGTTACTTTTAATTATATTAGTGAACAGAATTCATTTGAAAGAGTAAAAAATACTAAGAAATATCGAAATTTGAACCCATGAAAATGTCCATTGCTAATTATATATGAATTACAACCTTTTGATTATCCGTCTACTTGTATCAAAGTACCATAGTCCGAACTAAATGGTAAGGATTGAATGAAGATCCGATATGGAAAGTAAACAATGATGGTAGTAATCCCCAAATGATGGAATTCAGAATATGCATTGATACTATTATAGAAGCTCAGACCATTTATTCCTTCTAGTATTATGTTCGCAATCAGCATACTTTCTGTTGGGATCAATCTACAGTATAGGTAGTATTAGGGGACGTAATGCGTACAAAAATGATATTCTTCAAAAAAATGCAGCAAAGTGATTTTTTGCACCATGAGCATCTGACTACTGCAATATTGGAACAGCCTTCAATATATCACAGTGCGGATGAGATGATTGCCCGAAGGCAAAATCGACAGGATTTTCGAATTCATCTGGTTTTTTAGAAATGTAACCACTCTGAAACCAAGCATAACGAAATAAATTTTGATACCTTGGTGATGATAATTGATTATGGACTAAAGTCTGTAACTTTATCATATTGATCCGCAAATGTAAATTAATATCATGGTCCATTAGGACGACACTATCCGAAAAATGACGAACATAATTCTTCCATATCCGAAAACCATATCGTCAAGGGGTTGAATTTTTCCAGTAGTCCCCTTTGGTATCAATATAGTTAATAATTCTTTATCCGGAGGAGTAATTTCTTTCACGACTTGAGGACAGTGTCCGCTCCAGGAATCGATCAACAGTAGACTTCTAGGACCCACGTTTGGGAAAAATGCTCTGAAAAATCAAGTACGAGATGATAATCCTAATTATTATATAGAACATATCATGTTTGTTAGGTCTTAAATATTGTCATACGTGAAGTGAGTTTTCCCAATTTTGAAGCGGTGATGAACACATTCGCAGGTTTGAAGAGATTTTGCTCCACTATTGGACCGAAAGTTCCAGAAGGTTCATTCAAAACCAGGAAGAGAGGTGAAAGTAATTTTCCATAAGCAGAAATCAGAGGTTGTACTGTATAACTATGTGTCGTTGAAGTTATCGATTGTACGACGCACGCTACTTGTTTAGTACCTTCTTCAGCTAACGTTCGCCCTGAATGAATTTCCAATGGGAAACCACTTTGATCAGTATTATAAATGTTTTCTGGGCCATACGTATCCCAATAAGATCGAACTTTCAGGAGGAATTCGTCCGCTTCTTTTTGTAACTCTTCCCGAGTCTCTAATGTTTTTCTGGTGATGAATTTGTTAATCTTTCGGGATGTTATGCGGTGTGCTCGTTTGAAATAATGCAACCACCTGGACGAAGCTGTAAAACGAACGTCTTCGAAGCCGATTTCCTTCCGGGTTTGCAGGGCCCACCTTCGGAGATCAGTATCGTGGACGATCAAACCTGCATTGATAGCATTCTTCATATTCTTTAATGTGTACTCCGAAATGCGTTTCAACTTCTCCATGTATGTCCCTCCTTTATTGATTTGATTCGCCCAGTGTCGTAACTCTCTACGATTTCACCTTCCTGAGTCGATGGGAAACAGTTTCTATAGAGAGATTCTACTTCTTTTTTCCACTTCTCCAGAAGTCAACGGCGTTCTTTTTATATTCGAAATCTACAGGTTCCTCATCCTTCGAACAACTGTCAGGTGATTCTTCTGTATGTGGCTGAAATTCTTTACCCTCGACCGCTATCATTTCGATATCTTTATAAGGCTCTTGAAAATCCAGGGATGTTTCTTCGATCATTTCAACTCCATTATATTCCTCCATTGATTGAATCAATATCCTTTCGAACGTGTCTGCTAATTCACGTTCCTCGTTATCCACGGGTGTTTCAGCAAGATTGAGAACTTCAAATGTTGCCATCAGAAGTGCAGATAACGTTGATCGGATTAACTTTCATGGTAGAACAAGTATAGATCACGACACTCACCGAAAAACTACTTTTCTCTTCGATGTATGTTCATAGACTGATTGTAATTCACAAGAGGGATGGAAATGAGAAACATTGATATCGTATAAGTTATATTGATGAGAGTAATTTCATCCTCAGATAACAAATGAGCCATTTGCATCAATACGTTTAAAACTCCCGAATATTCTTCAGTTGTGGTTCTGCATTATCAAACAGAATGGTATTGTCATGTGTCGCCATTTACGTCTCATTGAAAACGATATCACATCGAAGCGATAAGAGCAACCGAAATACATTTTATCATCGATCCATTAGTTTTATTTTCCATGTATACCCTCTCGGGTTTTTACATTTCGTTCCCATCCCTCTCCCCTTTAGTTAACATTACAGCATATCAGTACACAACTTATGCAGAATAATGTATATAAGTACAAACATCGAGATCTTTGGAATTGACTCTAAAAGTACGTACATCGAGATCGTTCAAATAAAAACTAAACAATTTGAAATGAAGAGAAGATAAGAATGATTGCCCTGGTCAGGGCCGCTCTTTGCCAGGAGATCCAGGGACTTGAAAGGTTAAGGCCAAGGGACTCACAGCTGCATTCTGCTCAATTGTCCTTAGCCCCAGAAAAAAAAACCGAAGATCCACGGGGTTTCCCTCCGTCCTCTATTCGGTTGTCAGAGAGTACTCTCACAGCTCGACTAAGATTCCAGTGAGTGCTGATTCCTCCCCCCAATAACACCTAGTACAACTAGAACAACTAGAAATAACACAATAAAGCAAGGCTCCCGAAGCTGGGAAAAAGACCTGAGGCCATGAAGGGGGATAGTTTAACTAACAATTTCCCCTTTTATTTCCATTTTCTTCATTAATTTCTCCCATTCCCTGATAAATTTACAAAGTTTTGTTATTGGATTCCCCTCTAAAATTTCCAAGATTGACTCTTCTCGCCCCATTCCCTCCAGTCATCCCACAATTCTTTCAAAACGATCAGCCCGTGTCTCCCACTCTCCGCCCTCCACAGGTAGTCCGGCGTGTTTCTAGAGAGGCCCATCCCCATTTTAATCACCCTCCCTTGGACCCTTTCCATTAGGTCCCTCTGAGCCAATCCCCATATCTCCGTCCCGTACCATCGATACATTATTTACTATACAAAATCATCGGCTCTTCTTTGTACCACCCATCCACGTTCATATACAGATGAAAATTTGAATTATTCAAAATATTTCATCATAACTCATTTTTTCAAATTAGAAATGGAAGCCATTTAATAGAATCTCTACTCTGGCATTCGGTGAAATTTGTTAGATTCATGGTCATTACTGATTTTTTGTGAAAATGAATGAGATTGGTCCGATCGATTCCATAAAATACCATGAGGATTGTTAAGCCCTCAAGTTTCACTCCCGAAGACTATTTCAATTGTTTCACTTATCATTCCGTGTAAGATCAGTCTATTATAACAAACAATTTAAAACCCATAATTTTTCAAAGAATCGATGTTTCTTACCTTAAAATTCTAATTTGCGGAAAAAATTCTAAATATATGCTTTAAATCGTTTCATGCTTTCGAACGAAATGTGTTTCGTAAAATTCTCATCGATATTTTTCTCCCTTATTAAAAAAAATTCCTCCCCCCCCTCCCAAGGGTAGTTAACTTCCCCGACACCACTCCTGGATGCTGTCCCGATGGTTTCCCTCATCATTAGCCGTAAGCTTCGTTTTGTACAGGAAAAAGTTTTAAATTTTCTCAATTCACGAAAAATCTATTTTCCAAGTTTTAAATTTCGATTAAAAAAAAAACAAAACAGGTATTCTGTATTTTTTTCTACTTTTTCAAATGGAATTTATCCCATGGGATTTCCATCAAACGTTTTTTTTCTGTGAGAAAAATGAATTTTCACAAGGGTAGTTTACCCTCCATATTTCACCCCCCGGAGACGGTTCTAATTCGCATTTTCATCATTCCTTGCGACCTTCATGATACACTACGAAAGAGTTGTTCAAAAAGCTTCCTTATGTGTGCAATCGAAAAATGACCCCGAGAGGTGGTCAACTTCAGAGAGCACTTTCACCCCCTAATACCCAATATGGGCAACTAAAAAAAATACGTGTCCCTTAGTTTTGAGTCCCCTATAACATATTGAAGTTTCATCGAAATCGGAGGGGGACACCTGCGTAGTGTTCCTTGTTAGACTCATCTGAATCTCAGGCCCAATAGGACCTGGGCACTCATCTGAACCATACACTCAACTGACCCTTACACACAACTGGCCCTTAAATTTAACTGACAGTTGAACTCAACTGAGGTTTTTAATTATCTAACCCTTACAAAACAGACCCTTGGATTCGCCTGACCCTTCGTAGTCTTTTGACCCTTAGACTCAACTTACCTTGAAACTCAACTGATATTCAGTCTCAACTGAGGTTTTCACTTATCTGACCCTTAGATTCGCGTAATCTTTTGGACTCAACTCACCCTTCAGACGCACGATTCTTTGAACTTCGAACTAATGTTATTAATGTACTAACACGAATAATTTAGTTATGTGAGTCTTTAACACGGTAATGAATTTTATAATTATCGTCCATAATGATCTTGATACAATCAATTGTGGACGTCGAAACTTACAACGTACGTTAACAGAAAACAAACGGCATTAACGTTGAGAGTACGTTTAATATACGGTGGATATTGAGTGTTTTTCAATGTCCATGGTCCTTCACATTGAGATAAGTTGAAAGTACGGTGAAAATTCGGCGGAGAATTTGAACATCAAAGCAATGTAGATTCAAAACGTTGAAACTACGTTGGTAGGCCCCGCAAAATTTTGACTCGGGATATGTTGCTAACAGTAGGCCTTTTCGTTTGGGATAAATAATTGAATAATTGATGAATAATTTCCGGTACATTCGGGTGTGCCTGGATTGCACCTGGAATGCTCAATCCGAGGGGAATTGGGCCCTTTGGACATAGCCCGCGGCCCATGCAGCGTAAAAAACCATAAAAAAGGTATGGATGTTCTGGAACACCGAATTGGTGTTGAATTAATTCAGATTTTATATACGATGTCCTATGGTGCGGTATAATTTTGACACTACACTAAGAACTCTACACTAAAAACGGTGTAGACTCATTGAAACACTGATCGGTGTCAATTTAACACCAAATTTTTTGCAGTGTGAGGGTTTCCCATTTGGGTCACGCCAACAGCTTCCCGATTTGTCTATTTCACTCCGGAACTGACGCTTTTTTCACTCTTATCGTAAAAAACTGTAGAATCGCTCGATCGATATCGACTAAAATCTAATCCGCACTGATATTAGGCGAGTGCATTACTCGATATCAATCACGAATTCTTAATGAATGACCGAAACAAACCTGTTTCTGGAAATGAATAAAAATGAGTCTGGAGACCTTGAAATGTCAACATTCTATGAAGAATCGAAAATTGATTTTCGGGGTGATTATAGCAATCCTCTTTATCGAGAAGCCAAATAGAAATTGGAAAATACTTCAGTTGAATAGACAGATATTTTGAGTGTAAATAAATAAGCTGCGGATCCTGGTACCCAATACACTTCCCTAATGTGACGAACAAAGAAAATACATTTTCACATTGGCAACGAATCTGATATGTAATTCTACCGGGTTGACATTCAAGACATGGCAAGATGAGTTTGCAAAGAATCGTCTGATGGACATAGTGGTGAAATTTCAATTTTACCCACTCGTATTGTTGTGTTTTTGGAATTTCCAATATGAAAAATTGAAACTTATGAATCAAAAGTTGTCTCTGTGTGTCTGATGAAATTTACCATATCGATCGACTTTCAGAAAACCGGTAAACCGTGGTAAAGTTTAAAAGTATTCATTACAGTTAGATACCTATTGAGCGCCTTTCATATATGATGAGACATCTTCAAAAGTGAGAAAAATTATGAGTCCAATCGATTTTATCCCATATACACAGAATAACCTAAATTTAAATTACGTTTAAGAAGTCGTTTTCTATGCTTTCTGAAGCGTATTTCTTTTGCACTTGAAGCTGAAGCACAAATTATGCTCAAAATCCCCGTAAATTAAGATTAAATAATTGTAATTCACGATTTTCTCTTCACTTGTACTCCAACATTTGGATCTTCATGTGTAATGTTGAATGCATTCCTGAAAAAAATTATGAGTACTGGATTTGAGTACTATAGCTACTTATATTCAGTTCTGTTAGTACTTTAAAAAAAAACCAACAGAACTCAAGCTAGATACTCAGTACAAATACTTTTTTACTTGTCCCGAGTAACAAAAGTACTTGTGACATGTACCGAGGTATTTCTCATCAGTATCCAGGTATTTGACGCATGATACTAGCATCCAGTTCATTCTGACTTCGAGGAAGTATAAAATTTTCTTTTTCCCTAGAAACCCCTTGGTACTGGGTGGAAGTACTTTTTCTACTGATCCGACGTAATTTTTTTTTCTTCTAAATGATTCGTGGAAATCGATAATGCTTGATCTTTCTAATTGTTACCCCATTCGACCATTATCATAATTTCACCCTGATAAGCGTTTGGCCCTTAAGGTCTCCAATTTAAACCTTATATGAACCTTATGATCTTTTGAACCGTAGAATCTGTTTGCGCGTATTCCCGTATGATCCCGTTCGACCCCTATGATCATTCGACCTTTTAGAAAAGCCCCCGACCCTTAAAGGTCATTTTGTCTTTACCCCTATTTGACTATTATGACCCTCGTGACCCTTGTGAGTGGCCCTTTTGATTATTGCACTCGTTTTCCCTGCTAGACCGTGACCCTAATGAGGGTTCGACCCTCGGGATCTGTTGACTTGTCTTTCTCCCATTTTGACCCTTATCAATTCTCGGCGTCCGAAGTTTACTCAATTATTGGCCGAAACTTGCTATTCGACGAATGGCCATTCGATTTGATTTGATTTAATGTACAGCCAATATTTGGCTGTGGGTCGACTTGGCATGCCAATCCAAGGCCAAGACTTGGCTGATTCAACAGCATCGGCAATTCGGGCCCTGGTTCCCATTTATGAAAACATTTCATATCCCATACTTCCCCTTGAAGCCATAAAACATGGACAAAGTCATTGAAAATAAATGACTCGTCATTCACGAATATACCCTATTATTCCGTTCAATACTACGTTCATCTATCGCGTTAAAGTCTTGTAAATGAATATAATTCTTCACTGTATTACGAATTAAACAAATGTATTTTCTACTCTTTCTTTCATTCCTCTGTCCCCTTCCACTTTTACCCACAATTTTAATATGCATACAGACCACGAAATTATTGAGTACCCTAGGGACCATGTATCACTATCGTCTATTTATTACGAGAAGTCTCGGTTCATGAATCGCTGCGTGAAAGTACAAGAACACGTGCGGACTTCAGTTGTCAGTATGAAATAAAAATATCAGAGGGAGAAAATTAAACGAAGCAGAAAATAATGTGTGAAAAACTTGCACTTTCATTAGAACTGTTATTTACTCTGAAGAGAATTTAAAATATTCACGACAGTGCGGAACTAAATTCGTAGATATGAAGATTTTTTTTCTGCTTTCGTTTTCACCAACGTATCAATGCTCAAAGAATAAAGATACCATAACCATAATCAGTTGCCACAGAGAAATAATACTTAACAATTTTTTTTGTTCTTTCGTGTACCTTTTCGGGTTTTTACGAGTTGTTCCCTTCCCACCCGCAACCACCTGTACGGCATTCGCCGAGAGGCAAGGAAAAACCTCACTTAAGGGAAAAACCTTGACCAGGTAAAGTCGTCCCTTGCGAGACTCCCGCTCGGACAATGAATCTGTCAGAATTAGAGCGTTAGAAAATCATTTTGCCCCCCCACCCCCCGCCCACCGGAAATCGAACCTGAGTCATCGGCGTGTCAATTCCGCGCTCTAACTACACAGCCACCGCCGTCAATATACTTCAGAATATTTCAGTAATAAAATTGTGAAAATGAATGGAGACAACTCGACTCACTAATTCAGTAGAAATGATAGACAAATATTTTTTAATTCGAGGAGGAAAATTCAACGATAGCTTTTCTCTGCAGACCTCTCTTTGCATTACCGAAAAATATCGATAAAAATCTTGCTATCTCACTTGGATTCTGAGACACGGCAAGCACGTGGGGAAGGGTGATATAATGGGGGTTTTCAGGTCCCGCGACACGGAAAAGATTGTTCGTCACACGGTCTAAAAAAACTTTTCTAGCTCATATGATTGCAACCCTTGTCTTCGGCTTGCACTGCAACCTTACATTCGCCAGAAGTTTTTTTTTCTGTCTTAGGACGATACCACTGTTTCGTCACAAGACCGAAATAGTATATTGTGTCATTAGGACCGTAGACGGAGGTTTGCGATGAGTGTGAAGTTAGCAGCACGAGGCGTCGGTAAGACAGGACGAGGCGCGCCTCGTCCTGTCTTACCGATTGCCGAGTGCTGCTAACTCACACGAATCGCAAACCGACGTCACGGTCCGTATGACACATACTATTTTTTGTCATGAAGGCCCGTGGAAGGTGAGGGGGAGGGGAAGGAGAGGGGGCGCAGAAGCGGGGTCCAGGGGCCGCAGGCCCCGGTGGGGGGGTTGGGGGGGCGAAGCCCCCCCCACTGTAGAAAAACGAAATGACAAGTGAAGAGAAAATATTGAAGAAAAAGAGATGCAAAATCCTAAATTGAGATTCGAAAGAACGAATGCAAAAGTTGTAATTCACGGAGTCTGTCAAAAACATTCAAAAAACATCTAGATGAGAATGGAAATCTTCCTCCTCCTGAAATGGAAATTGCAACAAATTGAAAGAATAAAAAGAAGGATTAATCATTTTTCTAAATTTATTCTCATGAGAAAATCAACGTGTGAACATCTACAGTTTACAACTTTTCTTTTTCATCGTTCCTCTTCTTCTCACAACATACTCAAATTTTTCATCACATTTTAATAGAAATATATATATAATCTATTCAAAATAGATATATAACGAGAAAGTGAATATAATCTCTTTATTAAACTAATATTTTGACAATATAACCCTCAAGTTACGACTGACTCCCTAGCAACGGAATAACAACTCCTGATGTCATCGGCAATGACGGTGGCGCATCGTATTAGTGGTGAACGATCCGCCGAGTTTTCAAGCAAGTGACAGCGATAACCGCACACTTCATGTTGTATTCCTACGAAGGTTTTGTGGGTTGCCCATCTAGAAACTGTATGTTTTTATTGTCCTAGGGCTGCTAACTCGAGTTAACCATACCTGTGCTTCGTTTAACGGACCTGGTCTGTTAAACGCCATTTAGCTTCCCTCAAGACAGCTATAGTAGGCGCTACCTAACGGGCCTGAATGACGAAAAACATTTTTCTGACGAGTGTGAGGGTTGCAGACCGAGGGGAAGCCGAGGAATGCAATCACACGAGTCAGATAAGTTGTTTTCGGCCGAGTGACCAACATAATTTTTCTTTACAGTCACCGTAAACGTCGTTTTACGGATACTTCGTGTCCGTCAAACGTCGTTTACGGACAGTTTGATGAAAAAATTTTCTCAAAAATATTAAGAACGCTTGATTTCTTTACCCATTCTTCCTATTGAACGGCGAGCGATTACTCAAATCGTATGAGTTTTAGCTATGTTAAATTGGAAGTTTTTTTACGATTTAAAATTGACGGTTTATACTCTTGTACCTTCTCTATTACTTGACGAAATAGCCGATATTACTGTATTGACTAGTAAAAATCCCAGCGGAAGACGAGATTGTTTTCAATTTTTGGAGTCTTCTCCCTAAAATTCTACAAAATTTCATCCCTCTTTTCCTCCGTTCCTCTTTTCAGAATAAATATACATTGAGTTATACATGGAGTTCTCGAAAGTTATCGAGAATAATTTTGAAAGATGATGAAGAAGATTAAATAAGGTTTTTGAGTTCGGTTATTTAAAAATTTTTCCTCTCCCTTGTCTTCATATGCGAAAATTCGTTTTGTAAAAGGGGTGGGGGGGAATATTTTTTGACCGATGGGGTAAAAAATCATGTTTATGGTTTAAAATTTAACTTGTGTCAATTTAAATATTACTTTAATGTCACTATTTTCTGCTATATCGACTTTTACTTTTTACTATATGTTCAACAGTAATTTTTCCAACGGACTCCATCATATTCTAATTTTGTCGGCTGCATTTTTTTATCCAGCACATCGTAGTTTTTCATTTGTTTTCAAAATTACGATGCTAAATAGTCAATTTTCTATTGTGACGTATACGGTCACGCATTCTATTTCTCGTATTGAAAAATACTATTTTTCCATGGCAAAAAATAATGTTATGTTCTTTCTTTGTACATCAAGCGAAAACATCGTTTTTCGTGTCTTTGACTTTGAATTACTCCTCGCATCACAATTTTCATTCGTTTTAAACGTTTGTATTTCAAAGTATTTGGTATATTCCCTACAATAAAAACTACGTATTTTTCCGATTATCTCCAGTAGATCATAGGAAAATTAATTATTTTTCGGTTTACTAATTTTGTTTGTTTTTGCATACTGCAAAGAAAAATCATTGGTTTGAGTGGTCGAATATTTGAATAGTAAATAAAATGTGTAAAAAAAATAATTTTCCGATGATTTATTTGAAAGACTAAAAGAAATACCAAGTTTTATTCTAATTTTAATTTTTTCTTGGCCGCTCCTTAATGAAGAAGGAATGGGCAAAATCTGTTTAAACTGTAAATACTAATATTGTTTTGGAAAATGAGAAAAGGAAATCTCAGAGAAAAAGAAATCTTCTAAACTATCCATCTGATATCATCCATCCACAATCCCATCCTGTAATATGATAAGAGCTGTAATCCTACTGAATTCCAACTTCCGATGTCAATTCGTTTGAGAATTATAGGTTATACATCGATTTTATCATAACCAACATATTGTGAATTAACTTGATAGACACTACCACGAGGAATATTTTGATATTATAAAAATTCAATTCAGTCGCGTAGTTTTCAACATATTAACAAAAAGTTTTCTGAGAAATTTCTGTATGAAAAACGACTTGACCGATTGAACTAAAATTTCACTCATGAGTCAATTTCACTCACGAATCAATGCCAATTATGGGACAAAATTTCAGATCTTCAACTTTGACTCAAAAACTGGAAGTTTAACAATGCATATCTCAAAAATTGGGTGGACGAAATAATGGAAATTTTGGTAATGATTTTTCAACATTCTCAAAAACGTATGAACCAAATTTTTAGTCCCTAACACATTGCGAAACTTTTACTATCTATAAGTACCTGAGCAAATACTTTAATCAAAATCTTTGAGAAACCTCCTTTGCAGGAAATTTAAATTTTTTAACCCAGATATTTAGTGCATTTGGTACCAGCATGAGTCAAATTTTACTCTAATTTTTCACATAATATCCGAAAATTCTGCAAAAAGTTCCGAACAGAATATTCCTTCACTGAATTTTCAACTGAAAAATCTACTGCACATTCGACATTCTCTGGCTGTATGTCCTTGGGCGCTGGTCGTATCGGCAAGTTACAACGGAAAAAACCTGAATTGAGTATATTTTATACCGGAATGAAGTATGTGCAAAAACATGAATCAAAAATAAAATATACTTAATTCGAGTATAAAATATACTTGATTCAAGTATATTTTATACTTGAATGGGGGATGGGTATTTCAATTTCAGAATGATTCTTTCGTATCAGGCCGCATTGTACCAAGCCCTCTCAAGCATGATATTAGGATCAGGCACTAAGTGTCAGAATATAAGGGTGAAAAAGTGGAAGTTTAAAAATGAGGGTTGGAATATTGGGATCAGAAACTGAGAGCCTGAATGTAAAGGTGAAGGAGTGAGGGTCAGAACATAAAAGTAAAAAAAGTGGGTGTCAGGCAACGGGGGTCTAAAAGGTCTAACCTTAAAGAAAACTCGTTTTGCTCTGGTAATATATACTTGACTGTAAAATGCACATCGATGCATATTTACAATTAATTTCGTGTGAATTGGATTTCTTTCTTCCTTAATTAATTTTGCTTTGGTTTGTTAATGGGTGAATACCACTTTCGTTGCTACATATTTCGACTTGAAATTTTCTATACTTTTCGAATAGAAAAAAATTGCATTATCTGTGATGAAAGACTGAAAAAACTGATTTTGAAAACTTCAAATTCGATTGTTACCGATAAAGTAAAATGCTACATAAAAAATAAATGTTTTTTTTATAGAAAATTACGAATTTTTCACACAAAAAATGTATGTATTAATTTTTTTCCAGCACTCATTATACATGTAAAATCTATTTAAAAATGAATTGGAGAAAAAATTGATTGCTCATATCTCCCTTCCTAATTGAGTTTAAGGTCTAAAAATTTAGGACAAACTTCCTTTCTATACTACTGACAAGTGGGGAAATGTTGGGAATAATTGAAATTTGAAGCCGAATGATCAGCTCGTAATTGGTGAAAGATGTCTTATATTATTTTTGATTACTCTTTTTAGCCCTTACATTTAACCAAATTTTTTGTTCTTATATTCGGGCACTTAGTACTTCATCCTTATATTACACTTGAGAACGCTTGGTAGAACCCGACCTGATACAAAAGAATCATCCTCGAACTGAAATACTCATCCCCCATTTGAGTATAAAATATGCTTGAGTCAAGTATATTAGATGCTCGAATCAAGAATAATATACTTAAATTAGGATAATTTTTTTCTTGATTGAGGTTTATGCATATACTTGATTCTGGTATACAGTGGGGGAAAAAAATTGTTTTTACCAAATATTCATTTACTTCAGAGAAGTATTTATTTTTTCAAAATCGTATTTCTCCAATCGAGTCATTACCAGGCGAGCCTGACTAGGTTTCAATTACAACAATGTACGACTATGTTGTACATGACCTTGGATGAACTCTAATGATTATTCATTTTTCCTAAATTTCTTATTTTCCAGAGGGAAGAATTTCGATCAATTTTTTAATGTTGATAATTATTCAAGGAGTTCACTCAAGGTCATAAATAATATGATCATCTTCTAGAGCAATATAATTGACATAATTGAAACCTAATGAAGATTGCCTCAGAATGACTTGAATGGAGAAATACGGTATTGAAAAAATAAATATTTTTCTCAAGTAAATGGATATTTGGCAAAAATAACTTTTTGTCTCAGTGTAAAATATATTCAATTCAAGTTTTTTTTTCGTGACCACTAACAAGGAAACAATTGAAATTGGAATCTACAGTTTCGAATAAATTCTTCTGAAACATCTTCAACAGAACCTTCTCAACTCTTCACTTACTTTAGGATCGATTGGACAGCGTTTGTTGCAAGATGCTTTCTCTACGTGGATTCGGATTCCCGACATTTCAGGCTTCCCTCTTCAATAAGAAAAATCCGATGAGGAAATTTCAAAATTTCCTTTAATTTTTCACTTTCAAATTGAGAAACTTTGGTTATTTCTTATCTCCAAAATCGATCAACATAATTCACTATAAACTTTCCAATCAAAAAAGTCCAATTCATCATTAATTAATCAAATAATTTGTAGAATTAATTTGCGTGGCGAATGGCAAATCCCGAAGAACCTAACCAATTTTCTTCAAACTGCTCGCCTGTTTCCACATGAATGGTAACGGCAGTATTGTGCTCTGTGCTGTGACTATCCGACCAAAAATTTATCAAACATCACGTTTAATTAATTAACAAATTATACTGATGGAAAATCGTGCACAGAATCACCCTGCAGCACCGCCTGGGCTCGTCGTCAGTTAAATAGTGTCTCCCTCGCACTCGCGGCTAGAGACGCCCGCATCTGGCCTTTGGACTGACTCTTACAGTGGCTAAGATCGGTTTTATATACCTTCGTATCTCCCACCTTGTTTTTGTAATGCTCAACACAAACGCAGCTGTGAGTTTTACAAGCCTGAGGTATGAAACAAGCGGATTGTGGCTGAGTTCCCTACCTGTAGTGGCCTCTCTCACCGGATCTCTACAGTGTTAACGATCCTTAGGTCTATTGCAAGGACAACCGAATGAGGCAAATTTTTTTTCTAAATTCCATATCCTGAAAATTTGCAACTTCTTTAAGTTTTTCGTTGGCATTTTTCGTTGCAAAATTGATTGATATAAAAGTTTGGACACGCATTGTGTTGATCCAAGGGGGTACATGCAGAAAAAGAAACGAGATTTTTTCTATAAATACAGACAAAAATTAACGTGCCGTATAGTGAAGTGGTCTCAACCTCCCAGCACGGAAAAAAAATTCAGAGATATAGTATTTAAATTCCGTAGATTAAGTAATATTTTCTATAGCACCGGTGGTATGTGCTGAATTTGATATGAAATCTCAGTTTCCCCTTCATTTGACTGTGGTATATGGGAAATTTACTAAAATGTTGGCAAAAGAAATTATTCAATTTGGAAGAAAAAGTTCTTACAGAATAATAATTTCGTGAGCAATATCACGCTAAAATACAAAGCCAAAAAAGCGATGGCGGGGTCAATGTCTCGTCGCCAATTTTTTTTCTCGAAAAGTTGGTCTTTAAACGGACATTTTGTAAAAAATCATTGAAAAATATTACAAATTGAGGAAGTTATGATATTCTGAAAATTTCTCATTTTTTCAGATGAATATTTTTAAGTCATTTAAAAAAAATATTTTCATCAATATCTGATTCGAGTTTGGGGCTATTAAATTTAGATTTTTTTCAAAAGTCAGCTGTTCTATAATAACTAAGAAGAAATTATCTGAATTCATTGAATAATGGCTAAGAAAATTTGTTTCGATGTCCCTTTGATCGAGTTCGAAGAGGGAGACGATAGTAATATCGGTGTTTTGAGTTGCAGATTAATTTGTAAACATTTTGAATTTTTAAAATATCTGAGTTTCGGAAATGTATTTGAATGTCATAATTCGAATTAATTCTATTATGTCTTGAATTGTTAGTTTCGATTCGATCGAAGTTGAAAGATAATTGCGATAACCATATCCGATAATTTGATTTTGATGCTGATTTATGCAAATTTCAAATTTTTCCATGAAATTCCCTGAACGTGATCAACTCGATGGTTTCTCCAAATTTAATTCCTCAAATTCATTCAGTTATGTATGACCAAAATTTTTCTAATAACATTTTATTGAAGTTTCCAAGTAACATAGACAGGATCATTCTTTCATTTGATTTTTAAACGAATTTTCAAAAGAAATCTAATGCAATTGATTAAAAAAGAAATATAATTCAATCGAACAAAATAATGTAAAACGATAAATGATATACGATAGAAGAAAAATATTACAGAAACATGAAAATAGACGAATTTATAATGTGAAAGCTATATGCCAGAAGCTGAATCGAAAGAACATCGATCTCTCAATAACTGACTCGATATCCCAGTAACTGAATGACACCTTATTGTCATTGAGATTAATAATCAAAGATATCTAAGTATTTTTTATAGTTTAGTTCAGACCACACTATTTGTTCAACCATTTTCAACCCAGGTCAGAAACGTCTACCGTGACAATGGAAATACGGGTGGTCCAGAATGGGATATCGTGACTGGGTGACCTAGAGTAAAATCAAGCTTGTTTCCATCGTTGCATCATACATTGATCCCAGCTTAAACCGTCCATGTTCCTTCAAGCGTTATTCCAAAGTTGAAACAATCTCGTTTTTCAAGACTGGAAAATCCAGGATGGAATGAAGCTTGATTCCATTGTCGAATCCAAAGTTGATTTAAACATAGACGTCAATGTTCCATCCAACCTTGTTTCATTCTCATTTCAATCTCAATGCATTCAATAACAAATAAGAAGGTAGAAAATTGTTTCGCTCAATATCTTATGATTTTAACTCTAAATATTAGACCCATTATCAATACACAATTGGTGGAATTAAGAACTTATTTGTCACTATTCCACGCACGAAAAAATTTAATAGAAAAACCCAGCAAATTCGCTAGACAATTCTATTGAATTTGTATTAAACTTTCTATTCGTTTTGGCCGATTCTATTGAAACGTTCAACAGGACATATTCTAGAGAAAAAGACAATATAATTCACCTTTTCGGTACAACTTATTCTATTAAGATATTCTTCATAGAATTTCCTCAGCTGAAATATTCTGTCTTTTTCATTTTATTTTTCTTTTCTTTTCATGAAGAAACTCAAACAAAAAAACTTGAAAAATTAGAGCCGAGAAAATTCTATAGACAATAAATCCCAATAGAATAAGTTATATAAAAAAATCGAATTCTATTGACTTTTCCTATATACAGAAGAACTAATAGAAAGTCCGGTGGAAATCCTATAGAATTGTCTAAGGAATTCACTAATTGTAAAAAATCTCGAAACCATGAATAAAATGAAGTGTGCGTGAGAAAAATAATTGTCGGATTCATGAATCATGGTTGATAAACTTGATCATTGGTCTTCAAACAAAAACAAAAATTTATTGGTCATATTACGAATTCGAGTTTTGACCCCAAATGTTTGGCTTAGGCTTGGGATGCAGACCTGGGGGGCTATTCTCAAGAAAAAGCCGCTTTTTCCACGGCTTTTTCGAAGCTGCGATTTTCTGCAGCGAGGGGGCGACACGATAGTAAGTGACACAAAGTAATGACTTTGCGAACGCATTATGCGCATTTGCGCCTAAATGCTCCTCCATCTGCAATTTTTCATTTTGGAGCAGCTATAATTTTTATTGGAGTAAAGTGTTAATAATTCACTTCAATACGTGTTACAAATGAGATAAATACTTGACCGATCAATTAGTGAATAGAATTGACTACACATCGACCACTGAGAGTAGATATTGATGCTGGTAAATATCTCAGCTCCGATTTTTGATGTCGGAGCGAAAGTGGAATTTTACACAGCCATTGTATAAAATCCTTGATAACCCTGTTATTATTTTCATTAATAAAAGCCTACAAATAAATCCTATGAACCAATTGAACCTGTAGTATTTACTGAACAACGAGTCGGGCAAATCCTCCAGTGGATTTGAGGTACGTCTAATTGCCTTACGTCGCGCATTTAATAATCTATGTAAGCCCCGTTGATGGTCTTCGGCTTCTTCATCAACTAACACTGCACCTGTTATATTATCCGCCATCATCACGGTTGTTTTGGTTTAAATTTCCCTAAAGTTGACTTATCATAGCTCTCCCAAATGTTAAAGAAATCTGCCAGATTTGAGGTTTAAAATGCGTTCACAAAGTCATCAATTCGTGTCATTTAGTATCGTGTCGCCCTCTCGCGGCAGAAAATCGCAGCTTCGAAAAAGCTGCACAAAAAGCGGCTTTTTGTTGAGAATAGCCCCCCTGGATTCAATGACATCACATCAAGGGTTTAATCGAGGCTTATGATCCAAGCCTCGATCAAGACTGGAACTTCCAGCCTTGGAAACAGTAATTTTTCGCTCTTCATTCCAGTTTGTTTCAGTCTTGAGAATCCAAGCTTGATCAACCTTAGCCAAACTTGAACCAAGCCTGATCCAGTCGTTATTCCATTGTTTCACACCTGGGAATCATCAAATTTGTCAATTAATTGTGTGAAAAAAATTGAAAAAAATCATCAATATTCAGCGTCATTCGAATTACATTATGCACAGAATTATTTTTTTAAACATTCGTCGTTTATAAATAAATAATTAAAATTAGTTAAACTTTCGGAAACCCTACTAACTTCCCGACCCAAAGAGAGGAATTTATTGTAATGACTCCGAAAATCAAATTTTGAATTTTCATGGTTTGTCGATCGTTCATGACGTTTAGCATCATTTTCAAATGTTTCTGGGGACATGTGGGTATGTGCGTGTGATGCTAAGCAAAATTATCTCAGTCCTTTTCTCAGTATATTCGAATTAGTAATGCCACGAGACACTTTACGGGACAAAACTTTGGGAAGATGATCTTGGTCACAATGAACAGAAAAAACGGTCTCAAGTTTTTCGTGTTTTTTAAGGTCAAATTTTGATTCTTGTGTCGGTTTGTCTCGTCACGGTTTTCTACAAATAAAAACCGCGGACACCTGTAAACCGAGATGAGATAAATTAACTCGGAGTCATCAAGAAAGGAGTCGATACTGCGTACTTCAAGGCTGAGACGAGACCAAAAATTTCCGTGTTCACTGAGACCGAGACAATCCTTTCAAAGTGTTGTCTCGTCATGTCTTGTGAAACGTCTCAAAATTTGCTTTTTTTGTAATAAACAGAAGAATGGGAATTGGTTGGGCAGTGATTGGTTCGACCCGTAATGGGTCACACCCAATCCAGCACATACGCAATGGAAGCAAGCGAATCGAGCGACCAACAACCCAGTCAAATTTTTTTTTAGGTATGAACTCGATTTTTGATAAAATTCTGAATATGAATAAATTTGTTGCCATCCGGTACAATAGCATATTCTATGACGAGTGCCATGAGGTTTTCTACACGGACAGAAATGTACGAGACAAATTACCGTACTCGCACAGTAAAGTTGGTTCAGATGGTCTTTCCAGGCGAAATGTACCGCAAAGAGTAGAAAAAAGTACTGTTGCACGAGTCATTTTTCGGATAAATGCGGGGAAAAATTCTGGTGCAGCACGGTAAAATCGAAGCAACAGTGAATTTTTACGAGAAATACGAGAAAAATACTGGCTGGCAAATTTTTCCGGTGCTCTACCAGAATCCTACGACCCGATCGCGCATTCGTAAGATTTCGGCACCCTTCGTCCCCCCTCCGCAACCACGAACATCGACTCAACGTGACCAGATGATTTATTCCGTTGCCTCCTCTAGCCTCCTCTCTCACATATCTCCTTACTGAAACCCCAGGTTAATGTTTTTCATAATATCAATTCAGTGAAATATTAATTAGTGTTGTGATAAAACGGTTAAGAAATAAAATAAGTGCCCTTTATTTTCGCTTCATGAGGTGTATAACGCTGTAGATATACATTGGCCTGTCAAACGTTCCACATACGTTTGCCGCGCATTCCGCTTTTAATATGGGAGAGAGGATATGGAGGAGAGGTTAAAATAAAATTAATAGGATGATATGCTGAATGACAATGTTTACTCATTTTTAATTATTGAATGTAATTTATCATGTAATAGAAAACAATCAGGGATCAAGCTTTTATTGTGCGGTACCGGAATTTTTACTATGGAGCACCGGAATTTTTCTGGTGCTAGACAATTGAACCCACTTTATCAGACGGCACGGTAATTTTTGCCTGAATTTCGCCTGAAAAATTCTGGAATTTTTTTCTTCGTGTACTCGCGTGGAATTGGTATCCGAGCCGGAGGCGAAGACTGGCTAAGCACGCTATAGTAAAAAAAACCCATGGCACTAATCGTGAACGATATTTTTCCGTAGTAATTTTCACTTACGAGTTTGGGAAAGGGCCAATACCAATCCCCGGACGAGGAAAAGTGAAGATGCGGAAAATGATTTTTAGTAGAGAAAATTAATTGTTTATAAAATATTTATAAAGAATACTTGTGATTTTCAAAAATGGCACTTTTTAAATTATTTCATCAATCTGCTTCCAAATGTGAACTTCCTAATTATTTTTTTTTTGAAATTTTCAAAATGTTTTCTAACGATTCAATATCGAGATTCAAATTCAGATCTGCAAAGTTTAAATACTAAAATCATTGAAAAATGCTCAGAAACTTAGGGTCACACGGGGCTCAAATGAAAGCTCTGATGGTCGACTACAAAACTAAAAAAGCATTCCGCCACTGCAAAATAAATGGTCAAAGTACTTGGATATCCTTAATCATAAATATCGTTTATTACATAACAGACTGATACGAATATCATCACAGAATTATTGTTCGGTCGCAACATAAAATTATGTCCAAGCCGACCGTTAAAACTCATCTTTCCTCAATTTAAAGAAATAGTTTTCCCATTTACAAATGAAATATTTTTAAATCTCTTTTACTTAAATTCTCTCACGTCAAGGTCATAAACCACTCAAATTTGCCCATTTCAAAACCCCTCGACAATTGCTTCACACAAAAAATTGTTTTTCTCGAAAATGCAGTCTCGAGACACTTTCCCCAACATGTGCAAGCAGTAAAACAGACCTCGAGAGTTTCCTTCTGAACCTCTCCCTTTTTTTTGTCTTTCTGTCCTCAACGAGGACTCAACGTACTTTGGGTCTGTTTTGCAGACCACCCAATAATTTCACGCCCTCAGCTATTTTTCCACCAATAAGGAAATTACCCTTCCCTCTCTTTTGAGAGTAACATCCCTCTTTACCCTCACTCTCTATCTTTGAGTTGAGGCATAGAATTTAAGAAAAATCTAAGTTGATTACCACCAAGACTTCAGCGAGACAAGATCTTATGACTTGATCTCTCATTTATAACATTTAAAAACTAAATATTCGTTGTTAAGGTGTATTATCATCCATCTCAAGTGCTTAATATAGTCACTTATATATTTACGAACTTTAAATTCAATCATTCGAACTTTTTTGTGTGCAAAAATCAATTAAGTATTTGTTCTGTGTTATCAGCGCAATAATTTTGTGTTTTCACTTTCTCCGTACAAATTTCATTTTTTAATATACCAAAGTTTAAGTGAATTGTGTGTCAATGATTCCTCTCTTTAAATTAAAAATTCATCCTACTTTCGGCTCACTTTCCGCTCGCAGCAGTTCAGGAGACATCGTTGGCGTACCGATTGGTATACCTGGGCTTTACAACCCCAGTCAAGGGTAAGTTTTATTCACTCGGCTATCTCGTCAATTACCCCGAACAATTATCACATATGCAAGTATACTGAGACTTCTCAGTATACTTGCACGTAAGTTTACGTGTTCACGTAGATTAAGAAACTCATAGCTCGAAAATTGACAAGAAGAATACATCTTACACTGAGAATGAAAATACTTTCGTCAAGAGATTTTGTACTTGTCTCAACGACGAGTATAATTTGTTTATGACATGAAATTGATTTCTCAAATCAAGTCTAGTTGAATCAATTTGGTCAATAGTTTGGAAGTCTCAAATCCTAAATATTTTAATGCCAAATCACCTTGACTTGGTTCAACAAGTCGCTTTTTTGTTGTGAACTAATTGTCCTTCATCTTTTGGACAAGTACAAAATCTCTTCACGAAAGAGATTTTCTTTTTCTCAGTGTTCTCAGTGTTTTACACTAAAGAAGGGAATTTATGGAGCGTTCCATATCTTTGTGACTTCATATGAAATGATTGCATGGGATTTGGATGAGGTAGGAGGGGAACCGGGTTTATTCTTAGTATGAATAACAAGACATTTTTACTGAAAAAAATGGATACTGCAGACCGAAGTAGAAATTTTTTTCTCAGTGTGAGATATTTTCTTCTTATCTATCTTCGAGTCAGAAATTTCTTGATGCAAGTAGCGACGTACATGGAGAAAAAAGCTCCGAATGAAATCTGGTGTCCCGCCGGTATTTTGCCGTGGGAGTTCATACGATGAATGAGGTCCATCATTTTCCCCGCAGCGCCTAAGGAAAGATCTTTTTCTTCACCGTCAATTGTCCAAAATTCCAACACAGTCGAATCCACGGTAAAACTCCTAGGAAAATCTGTAAAATGACTACGGAATCCAAGAAATTATTCCATGTGCCGAAATCAAATTATCTCGCGGCTACAGAAATGATAAATGGGGGGTTTGAGGCAAAATGGATTATTTTGAGATTGCAAAAGATTTCTATACCACAGGAACAAATCCATGAGTTGAGTTTGCTTATCAGAAGGAGGCGAAAGCACACTTCAATTATAAAAAACACTTGAGTAGCGAAGAGATAAGTCCAACCGAAGGACCACAAGCTTTAGGTGTGAGGAGAGACAGGGGTCGAAAGTAAAGATCAGAAGCAAGCATAAAAACTAAACGTCACTAGGGTCAAGTGAAAGGGTAGAAAAAGAGGATCGGGTGTAAGGGTCAAAAACAGGAGTCGCAAAATGAAAGCATTAGAAACAAAGGTTGCAGGCCACAAAAGGGTCGAAAGTGATTAGAGTCGGAAATGAGTGTCAAAACTAAGGATCACGAAGATTAAGCGTGGAGACCCGAAATAAAGGTAAAAAATGAGGGTCAGGAGTAAGGGTAAGCCTGACCTTTGTGATCCTCAATGTTGACCATAATTTCGTCTTTTTTAGACCTTCATTCTGATCTTTATTTTCTACCCTTATTTCTCCACCTCAACCTTCACCTCAATTCACCTTTCTTTACGATCATTTCTCACTTATATTTTCGACCCTCATTTGTGGCCCTCATTTTTTATCTCTATTCCGGAGGATGATTTCTGACCCTTGTTTCTAAACCTCATGCCTGACCCTTATGATCCTTGGTTTTGACCCTTGTTTCTAACCTCCATTTTTGTGACTCTTAGTGTTGACCCTTGTATATTTTCACCCTTACATAACCCCCTCTCCCTATATATGACTGTCCTTACAAATCCCCTCCTCAGTGATAGAAAGCCACCTCTAAGGAATCTCCCCAGACATGCCTCCCCCTTCTAAAACCATCAAAAAACCATCAATTTAATGATTGAATAAATTTTTGTATCGTTAAATTAACAAATGAATTTATTTATCAATTAATGAGTAAAATCTCTGAAAACGCTCTGAAATAGTCTTACATTTTATTTTGCATAAGATCTCATAATAAGATCGGAAGTGGATCTAATTTTAAGACTAGATCTCAGTTCAAGACCGCCTGTAAGACTGGAGTTTCTGCAGGATACTGTTATTGCTTGAGGAATGTTCCAAAAATCCTGGGGATTTTCCTCATGGAACGCGGGATATTTTCTGAATACTCTAATATCGGATACTTTCGTCAATTTTTCATTGATATGAATGTGAAATCGGACTTCTACCTTCGCCGGAATCTTCGGGAAGAGAGGCTTGCGATCGCAAGACTATTTCCGATGGTTTTCTTTCCGTGTACTTCTCAAAAAACTTTTTTTTTCTCAGTGCAGAAGAAACATTCAAAAAGCTTTCTCAATAAAATAACACTTTACAGGCTCCGGTCCGTATGTCTACAAACTCTAAAATTTCTTTCTAGAGAAAAATTTTTAAAAGCTTTTGCCGAAACAAAATCCTCTGATTATTTGTTCACGGGCACTGAAGGATTTTCAATAGTTTTATATAGAACAATGTCTCAGAAGAGCAACATTATGAAACTCAATTGCGAGAAACGAATTGCGCTACTCAGGCATAGGTTAGGTCCGATTTCTCCATAGCTGAATCGCTATTTATTGGCATAAAAAATAGTTTTTCTCCCAATTTTGAATACTTTTATAAATAACGTAGTCATTCCCTATTTGAGGAATTTTTTAATTAATTTTTCAATACTCAAATCACTCTAATCACACTCGATCAGTGACCTCTTAACAATTGACATTAGAAATTGAGCTGAAGGGGACTGTTTAACCGAGTACCAACTTTGATTGTTGAAATTAATTTTTTTTTTAGAATACCAACCGAATCAATTTTTTTCGTTAGGATTATTATAATCCTATGCTTCTTTAAAAAAATAAATATCATTTCTGAGAGAAAATGATTAATTATCGAAGTAAATTGGCAATCGGATACTTGGCGATTCAGCCATTGCGAGTAAGTCAGATTCTGAGACATTTACCTTATTTCTTTTCTACAACCTTACACGAAAAAAAAAATTGCCAGAGCAAAGCTCCGAAATTTCGTCCTGACATAGAAGAGCTATGGTATAAAAATTTTTTTAGCACATTTTCAGGCCAATCAGTTCGGATTTTTTCATTTTGGAGCAATTCCTCATAAAATCTGAAATAAAAAAAATTTAGGTTTCCGATTGCCTTCACGATTTTTTTCTGAAAAGCTATACATGAGACAAAGCTGTAAAGATTTATAAAAAAAAATTCAAAAAAGTCCGCACACATTTTAGGAAAATATTCTATCTTCGCGTTTATGACATTCTGCATCATTTGTAGGTAAAATTAGAAGATCGTAAAAATCAACGATCATCAAGCTTCCATTCGGAAGCAAGATATCTGCTATATCAATCGATTCATACAGATGGTATTTCAAAATCATTCAATACTATGGTGTTCGGTTATTTCATCGATTCGGAGATACCTGGTATTATAATTTTTAGCACCGAGTTGTGTCAGAGATGTATGTAATATCGATGAGGGTGGAATACTGGCGAAAATCATACGGGTGTGGGAGATACCTCCGTAATCACACGAAGAGAAAAATTTCAATCTCTATTAGTTACTCCATATACTTTCTGTCTCACTCAGTAATTCTCCCCGTCCTTTCTTTCTGGAGCATTTGTTATTATCACGAAAAATAAGAGGGTCTAGGACAGTTTTTTTTTTATATTCCGGCCCTTTCTGCCCTCTGATTGGCTAATCGGCCCTATCCAACCCTATGCATGCGGCTGTGGATTCTACATTGCACCACATTCGCACTCCTATAGAACATAGGAGTAGCATGGGAAACCACAGAAAACCCATGCCGGTACAGGCGGTCACTATATTAGCGATCTCCCGCTCGCCGGAGCCTCCAGTTGAAAAACTCGGTTCCACGGGGAATTGAACTCACAACCTTTCGCACACTAGGCTCGCACCTAGCCGCTTCGGCCACCGACGTCGGTGTTTAGGACAGTGTTTCGAACGGCCAATGTCTTGAAGACATTGTTTTTGATTTTTCAGTTGTTTTAGTCTTCGTGCAACTTCAGTTAGAAAACATATTGCTTTTTTTTCCTTTGTTTTTCGATCTTTCTCTCTCTATATCCCCTATATACACGATAAAATGAATTGACAGATACTTAAAATTAGTCCAAAAACAAACAAAACACCCAAAGGGCAAATAATGATATCCCCTCAACTCTCTTTTCATGTCCCTTCTCTGTCCTATTTTTATAATTTTTTTAAATAAGGAAAGGAAAGAGAGATAGAGAAGGAATATAAAGAGAATAAGGGAAGAAGAGAATAGAGAGGAGGGAAGGATATTGAGGGAATTGTTTTCTATACATCTAATTGTCATGTTTTTGGATTGAAAATAAACGGGGAGAAGAAAAGGATACGAAATGAATAGGGAAAAGATGAAAACAGGAGGAAAAATGGCCATAGACAGCATTCGATTTATATACCTTTCACATACTCTTTTTATCTTTTTTCCTCCTTTTTTCAATCCTTCTGTATCCTTTTTTTTTTAAATTTATATAGAATAGCGGAATACTAGAAAGATCTCGGATGCCCGCCAGAGTGACACCGAACTAACGCAACCATTACGGTCGACTACTCTATCACTCTCAATTTTTTTAGTAATTCAAAATTAAATCTTATCAGAAGAAAAATTTTCATTAATAATTTTTATTTCTATTTCCAACTTTCTGAAATATAATTGGCAATTTAATCTAGTTTTAACATGTTTATATATGGAAAAATAAATTGACATTCATCCTAGTAGAGAATGTAGATATTTCGTAACCAACACCATGAATTCACTGTGTGATGGGACATTTCTGCAATTGTTTGCGATATAATCTTCAATCGCATCCAAAATTTCCGGATCACTTGATTAATTTAATTCTTTTGACTTCAGAATGGAAGCCTTGTGATGGCACGTATGAAAAAATCGTATAGAAATTTTCTGTACGGATTGCGTATAGAAATTCTATAGGATGTCCGTATATGATATTCGGATATTTCTATACGAATTATTTCTATACATGAACTTTTACATAAATTTTTGTTTTCATACGAAAGATGTTTAAACGCTCCAGAGAAAAACTTAGAGAAATGTCACAATTCCATACGAAATGTTTCTATACATGAAGCAGTGGGTCGTACAAGATCAAACCTATAGAAATCATATAGAAATAATTTGTGTAAAAAATATCCGTATAGAAATATTCGAATATCATATACGAAAATCCTATAGAAATTCTATACGCAATCCCTTGTGACGTATTGGGTCGACCAATACGTCGTTTTTGTTGAAATTAACACCGGACGTGCTCAAAAGGCCTGGGTGGAAGAAAGGAGAAATATGATTTCTCTTTCTTCGCATCCAGACATGCCATCAGCAGTCCCAGGGTGTCTTCTATCACCCAAACGGTAAGCAATCTCACGGTTTTCTGCAAGCCCAGCTCAGGCGTTTGAACCGAGGATTACTAGTGGTAGTAATCCATGAGCACAAAATGGCATTTGGTGCAGAAAACCGTGGGACCGCTTAGGTCTGCAAAATTGGGACTTGAGTGAGTCACGAGGGCTCTGAAACGACAAGAGTCCAGTAGAGTACGACCAGGAGCGGAACAGAGGGGAACAGAGCGGACCTCTGAGCTCCCAAATTAAGCCATAAGTCCGAGTCCTAATTCGCGTCGGACCGCGAAGTTAATCACGCGTATACCGGCCCATTCCAATCGACAAAGTGTAGTGAATCAATATTTTAACAATATATATATATATATATATATATATATCCTTATCACTTAAACCGCGAGTGTTCACTAGGGGTTAACTAACCCCCTTGACCATCCTTCATATCCCTCCAAGTGAGCGAATCTCCTGTGAGCTCACCGGCGAGCTAGCCAAGGATAGAGGAGTACAGAAAACCAACGGCATCTCCATCAGCAGTGGACCTTTGGAAGCAGAGGGTCCAGGAGTGCGAAGCAGAGGGTCCCTGTACGAGTGACACAAGACGACATCAACATAGGGTACGACGGTCCTAGGAAGGAAGGACTTATTTCTATTTGTGACTAGTCCCAGGGACTAGTCACATGTTAGATCACCCAGGATTAATGCGGTGGGTGATCTAAGTCAAAATGTCACACCCTATAGAAAATTTTTATACGATATTTTCATACGTCATCCGGCAGTATTTTTGAAGCACAATTTCGAATTTCTTTCAGAAATTATATGAAATTAATATTTTCTTAAAATAAAAAAAAAATCGTCAGTCGAAATTAATCTATTGTTTATTTGATGTGAATGAATGATTTATCTGAAATGAATAAATTGTTTTCTTGAATTTTATAAAAATTTTATTCGAAATTAATAAATTATCCAGTTGATATAATGAAATCCTTTTTCTTGAAACAAGTGAAGCATTTTATTCATTTTTAACTAAAACATTCTTAAAGTGAATAAAAAAATTACGATTTTTATTTGATTCAAATAAGCCATTTTCTGGGTGTACATTTCCATACATTATTCTCGATCTCTCTTTTCAGGTGTTACATTTTGAGTCTTATTACCTGACGCCTACTTTTTTTCCTTTTATATTCAAACCCAAATTTTTTGCCCTTAATATTTTGACCATTATTTTTAAACCGTAATTCTTCTATACAACTTGCTTTCAAATATTTTGTATAGAAATTGCTCGGTTCAAATTTGGTCAATTTTTTGTTTAATTTTTTTAATAGAAAGAAAAGAGGAATAGACGAGGGGCTAGTCACTTGGGATATCACTGGAAAACTCGATTGGAAATCAAGGAAGAAATCAGTGGAAATCAAGTGATTTCTATTTCCAGCGATGATTTCTAATGACTTCTGGAAATAATTAGAAATCATCGATGAATGTGAAACCAAAATTGAACATGTTATTTGATCCTTACTACCATATCCATAAGGCCCCTCTAAACTCTTTGGTTCCCGAAACCTTATCTATATGACCCTCTTAACTGCATTGCATATTTTTTTCGAGCATTTCACTCGGCAAATTCTAACCATATGACGCTTGAGATATGACCCTCGTGACATCTGACCATCACAGGATACAATCATCGTGGCATACGTCAGTCGGGAAGCCCGACCATCATTTCCAATTGTTATTGACAAATCGCAGAAATCATTTAAGAAATCACACGAAATCATCCCATTCTGGAAATCGCGGTGCCACCCCATTGAAGAGTGCAAAGCCGCTCGGGAATACAGTAGGAAAAACTAGAAAAATTCATATCACGGAATGCCTACAGACAATATCTCAGTAAAAAAAACTATAAAAAGATGAAGTTGTACAGATTTTTCGTATAAAAAAAGCTTCCATTGAATATTTTCTATGAATAAAGCACAAAAGATTTCAATCAGTCTCGTTTGAAACGTTGTGGTGAGCAGGCGTGTTTGCATACAGAGCTCTCTGCTATTCAGTAATATGCCGATTTGTCGGTATTCTGCTAATATTCCACTTTGAATTAATGAGTTGTGTGTTGGATGAAGTGAATTATTATTAATTGGTGCTATCGTTCTAATTAAAATTCTGAAAAAGCTCAATTCGAGCTTAATTGGTCCAATTCGTGAATTTTTGGAGGCAAAAATTCTACGAAGACAAAATGATGTCAACCGTGTCACAGCAATCTCCAAGTAAAAAAAGTCAAAGCTACTCTAGTGTAACGAAATCACGAGCAAAGAAAGAAGATGCTATTATTATGGAGTTTATCCCCGAGTCTCAAATAGAAGAATACATGTGGACCCTGAAGGATTTATTGAAGGATGAGAAGAAAATGAGGTATATTTCACGAATATCTAATAATCGAGTCTGCTGCTACCTACAAAATAAACAAATGGTTGAGGATCTTCTGAGTACTGCAAACACACTTACAATCAAAGACAAAATTGTCAGTATTAGACCTCTATTATCCCAAAATGCAAGAGTTATTATTTCTAATGCCCGGCCTGAAATCCCTGGCGAAATAATTGAAGCAGAGTTGAAAAAGGCTTCCATTAATTTGAGATCAGCAATAACTGAACTAAGAGCCAGCTCATCTGACTCTGTTTTCGCTCACATAGGCAGTTTTCGAAGACAGGTATTTATAGCATCTGAGGATATTGATAAGGTTCCGAATGTCATTGTATTTGATTTTGAAGGAACAAAATATAATGTATATTTCTCATCAAAGAAAATATCCTGTTTCCTGTGCCATGGAGAAGGACACATTGCTAAGAATTGCCGAGAATTTCAGGACTCGGGTAATTCCAATGTAAACAATGACGCAACCCATACTAATGTACCGAATCTCGACAGTGAGTTCCCCCCACCACCTCAGACTTCCAAATCCTTTGAATTCGACAAGAACATTATCTTAAATCGTAAAGACTTCCATCCATTCACTTCCCCGACAAATCCTATTGGTACAAAAACTCAGAAAAGAACGCACTCTCCTACTACGACGGATTCCGGTCCACCCGAGGATGCTCGTCCAGAGATCCCAGAACCTGAATCGGAGTTGTCCTCTGAGTGTGAGTCGATTACCAGTCAGAAATCTGCTACTATCAACCTCGAAAAACCATCTCTCAGAAGGAAAAAAAAAAGAAGGTAGTGCATGATGAAGGGGAAAATATGAGACAGATCATCAATTGTGAGAAAACACAAAAATTCATTCGAGATTCTGGTAAACAATATCCGCTCGATTTTGAAGAATTCAGGAGTTTCTTCGAAACAAGCAAAGGTCTGTCAAATGTTGTCGAAATTGCATCTGGTTATACCACAAATCTCTCATGTTTGAAAGACATGTTAGACGAAGTCTATCGCACATTGTCCAATTCTGGAATGAGAAATCGGTGTACCAGAATCATAAAGAAGTTACAAGCTCACATCGACAAAGAGGAGAAACTGAGTGTCGAGAATTCGGGAATGGATTGCGAAGAGCAATCACATCCAATCGCCAGTTCCTAGAGGGGAGGAAGAGCACTTCATTTATTTACCTATTTTTTTTTGTATTATTCAATTTTTTTTTGTAAATTTTTTTTTCTCGCTCATTTTTTCCTTTCTCTCTCCAATTTGTTTTTATTTTTTGTTGTTTTCTGCTGATTTAATCAACTCCAATCATCGAAGATGAGTGATCACGCTGATCCTGAAAAATTATCGAGTGATCTACGAATACTTCTCTGGAATTTGCGATCCCTGCGGCGAATTAAAGAAGAAATTCCAAAAATCATTGAGAATCTTGATATTTTCATCTGTCTAGAGACACGACTGGACCCGTTAACTGTTCGAAACCACGAATTTTCTTATCCTGGGTTCATTACATACAGGCTGGATAGGAACTCCATGGGTGGAGGCATAGCTGTATTCATCCGAAATACCTTAGCCTACAAAGAAATAAAGAACTTGGATATTTCAGATGAAAGGATCGAAATGTGTGCCTTTAAAATCACAAATGTTCAACCGGAATTAGCTCTTTTTATATGTTATCGGCCGCCGGGGTTCACACTTTCGCAACCCAATTGGGGGCGATTGTTGTCTAATCTTGACAGTCAGGACAATAAATTATTCTTGGAAGATTTCAACTCCCACCATACGGTATGGAATTGCAGAAGTACACAAACCAACGGAGCCAGAATGCTGAGGGAATTGGAGAATCGGGACCTCCACATTCATAACAACGATACTCGATCCCACCTGGATATCCATTCACTTTCCGAGTCTAATATAGATTTAGTTATTTCTAATATTGAAATTGCTGATAGAATTAATTACAAAATGGGTGATGAGCTATGGGGTTCGGACCATTTTCCAATATATGTGGATGTCCAAGTGGAGAAGCATCTCTATAGGAAAAAAACATTCAAGCTATATACGATAAAAACTGACTGGGACAGAGTATCAGAATACCTGAATATCAAATATATTGAATTTCTGGATCTGAATTTTGACAATGCCTCCCCACTCGAGAAATATGAAATCTTCACTACAATTATCAAAGATTCCATTGAAGACTCTACTCCTGGAAAGGGAAAGAAAGGGCAAAGGAAAAAACCTCGAAGAAACGAGATACCAGGAGACAGCAAACACCATGTACAGTTTATGAAGAAGGATAATCGCATTCGAAGATCAAATCCAGTAGGATGGTGGGACTTCGAATGTGACAAAATTAAAAGACTCAGAAGGGCTGCATTCAAGAAATGGAGATTGACATCAAATATTCAAGACCTCATAAAATATAAAAAAATTATTGCGGTTGCAAAAAAAACATTCAAAGCCAAAAAGAAAGAATACTTTAAGGATTTTGCAGAATCATTGGATAGCAGAGTTAGCAGCAAGTATGTATGGAACAAATCTCGTATACTAAACAATAAATGGGTTAAAGTAAAGGATACTAGTCCTACTGAAAATAGACAATGGATGAATAGATCCGAGGCTGCTATGGATAAACTGAGTCCACCATATGTTCCGACAGACCCAGTATGGATTCCAGTCTGTCCAGATAACGAATTCTTATCTGAACAATTCAATTTCACTGAATTCAACATCGCTCTCGAATCTAGGAATACGAAGAGTTCTCCAGGAATGGATGGGTTTGATTATTTCATCTTGAAAAAGCTGCCGATCAAGTACAAACTGATATTATTGGACATCTTCAATGATATGTATTCAGGTGGGCAATTTCCGGAAACGTGGACGAATCACTTCATACATTTTATCCCTAAACAGGATGGAGAGAGCGTTCGGCCTATATCTCTGTCATCCTGTCTTTGTAAATTATTCGAGACAATGACTAAGAATAGGTTAGACTGGTGGTTGGAACATAAACGGATTATGAAAGACACACAGACGGAATTCAGAAAAGGGACATCATGTATGAACAACTTGGCGAATATCACAATGAAAATTAGTCATGGATTCTCCAGGCAAGAAGATACAATAGCGGCTTTCCTCGATGTTCGCGGTGCCTTCGACAATGTCGATTGTGATTTATTACTAGCCAAACTTGCGGAAATTGGTTGCCCAGCGAAGCTACTCCGATTCGTTAAATTTATCATGTATTGTCGCAAGGCATCAACCGAAAATTCTGATCAGGCCAGGTATCTGTACAAGGGAGTACCACAGGGAGTCGTCCTAAGTCCTCTCCTATACTCCATTTATGTTCTGGATATAACCAAGAATACTCCTGCAGGGGTTACTGTTTCTCAGTTTGCAGATGATACTGGGGTCTATACTTGTGGGAAAAATAATACAGAATCCATACAAAAAATATAAAATGTCATAAAGGTCTTGAGTAGAAATCTGGAAAGGATAGGACGCGAACTCACTCCACAAAAAACCAAGTTAATCCATTTTTCTCTCAAAAAGAAAATTAAACCTCTCGAAACCACAATTACTATAGGGAATCACATAATTAAGGCATCGGAATCGGCTCGTTTTCTGGGAGTTATTTTGGACTACAGGTTACTATTTCGAAACCATGTTGAATACATAGAGAAAAAAACTCTCCGAGCTCTCAATCTTATTAAATTTTTGAGAGGTACTTGGTGGGGGTGTGAACAGAGTACGTTGTTGATAGTTTATAAAAGTTTCATCAGATCAATTTTGGAATATGCTCTGGGAGTTTACTATCCAACAACGAAAAAATTGACCTACATTCTAGAGAAGATACAATTTGAGGCGCTCCGAGCTGTCATGGGATATCGGAGAAGTACACCTACAAACGTAATGACTGCTGAATCCAAACTCCCAAACATAAGAGAACGAGCCAAATTCTTGCTAAAAAAATTTTATATTAAAGTATTGTCCAACAATCGCCTTCAGTTCTACGATACTCTGTTCAAAATGGTAACAACTGATCCTCTCGTTAGAAAACGGCAAAATTGACTCTTATTCCAATGTGCTCGAGAAATGAGACCGTTCGTAAATCAAGTTGATCGAGGAACACATTCCAACGTCTATGATTATAAATATGAAGATGTTATAACTGAAATTCAATTTGATGCTGAAACTGGTAAGACCATAAAGATGACTGGGAATCCTAGAATTTCCAATCAAATGATGTCCGGCACGCGAGAGGAAGTATATGAGATATATACGGACCGGAGTAAAGTGGCAGGGGCTAATTGTGTTGGTGCTGCCTGTTTTTGTCCTCAGTTAGATTATCGAATCACCAAGAGTATGAACTCCAGAGCATCGATCTTCACAGCAGAATGTCTGGCATTGAGCGATGCTATGGAGTTAGCTTTGCAGAACACCCAGAAAGACATTCACATACTCACAGACAGTCTCAGCGCTCTGCAAGCCCTCAATCATCCACAATTGAAGATCAATGTAAACAAATATCTACTGCAAGTTCGTGAAAAATATAATCACTTCAACACCCTTACACCTACGTCTCGAGAATTGAAATTCTTCTGGATACCATCTCATATGGGAATTCCAGGAAACGAAGAGGCTGATCGTCTAGCGAAAACAGCAACTGAAGTGATACGCCCTGAAATCTCTAGCCTCCCCTTTACTGATTTCAAAGAGGAATTCAGAAGTTTGTCAAAAAAGAATACATCTCAATAGCTGAAAGAAACAGGAGCCATGAAGGGCAAAATATATTTCAGGGATTTTTACAGTAACTCTGCTAAACCCTGGTTCAGGAAGTTCAAAAAACTTCGACGAAGCACTGTAGTTTGGGTGAACAGAATTAGAGCCAATCACTACAATCTGAAAGCCTCACTGGCCAGGATTGGGGTGGTGGACTCTCCTTCATGTGAGTGTGGATATCCGGAGCAAGATGTGGACCATTTAGTCTGGCAATGCCGACAGTATGATGAACAAAGGAAGGAACTGATCAGTAAAATCAAAGGAAAGTGTCCATTTCCCACTTCAATGAATCATATTGTGTATATGCTGGATCCTATTGTTATAAAATCTATTGATAACTTCTTCAACCAATGTAATTTGAAAATATAATCAGTGTTGCCATGTACTGTACTGAATTGCCTTATGGCTCAGGCTAATAAACCTTGTATATAGGTTTCAAATTGCCGAATAAAAAAAAAAAAAAAAAAGGTTTCAATAGAAGTTCATTAGAAATTTAATAGAATTTTCTATATAATTCGCTGTTTTTACATGATATTTTTTCTTGTGTAATGTCAAAAAAATCGTTCAAAATGAGACTACATAAAAATGAACATTTTAAAGGTATAAAGGCGAGGATTATAATCGCATTCGTCAGAAAATACTTTCAGGGCGAGGAGTGAACGTAATTTTATGTCGGTAGACCCGAAAACCGCGATCTAACCGAATGAAGTGAGGTTAGAATCGCGGTTTTTTCGGGCCGAGTGACATAAAAAAAGGTTTTAGAAGAAACAAAAATTCAAACTTCAATATTTCAACCAATAATTGAGTTAAAGAGCTTCGGTTACGTGCATTTTTCTTCTTTTGGACTTTACTTTCAGATAAAGAATAGAAAAAAAGTTTTAAAATTTTGTGACAATTTTTCATATTCAGAATTGGCGGGTTCGTTCATATGAAAAATAGCTGGTGCCTCCGGCGTTGGCCGGGCAGTTCTCTTCTGCGGCATCTTATTTTTTCTTTGAAGAATACGATTTATTTGGAATTTCTACTTTTTTAAACCTAGGACTATCCATGTTGTTGTTCTTTAGAAAAATGTAGAATTTTTTAATCAAATTTTCAAAAACGCCGCCTGACAGGACATGTGCAGTTATGAGTTTGCTTCCGACGAATTTCGTAAAAAACAAATTAATAATAAAGGAGTTTTACTCGCGTGACCTGTACCCGGCCTGAATTCTTTATTGAACCTTCCTCAATTAGGAATGTACTATTCCCAACTATTTTTTTTTTTTCAATATTGTGAACCTTTCAAAATCTGGTCGAGTTCCATAATCTTCTGAAAAGAGTAGAAACATTATCTTCAATAGGTCTGTGGAGATAATACACTTTCTGGCCTACAATACAATCTCAACAAAATTGGTCTTATCATTCAATGTCTCCTCTTCTCTATTATTAACAATCATGCTCTTTGATCTTTGAATCTTTAACCACTCAGAAGACCTGACCATGCACTGATAGAAAGGTTTAGTCGAACCAAACCAGACTTTTTAACTATTACCATGATTCGTTACCTATTAACGAATTGCGGTAACAGTTAAGAAGTCTCGTTTGGTACAATTGAATCGTTCCACCTTTTCTATCAGTGTGGCCAAAAATCGCCGTACTTCACTCATGCACCCACCCACCTTCTTTCTTTTTATTCCGCTGACATTTCACATTCACGTCTAGATCTCGCGCTCCAAATAACTTTTATTTTTATCCACTCTGCCTGTCTACTGATTAGGTATTCTAATTGAGTCTCTGCATCAGCCAAGGCCTCACTTCCTTCCTGAAAAACTAAGGCCGCTCAACTCCATTTGCGAAATTCGCCATATCATTGAAAGATAACATTCCTTTTCCCTGACGAATAAAGTGTAACGAGTGAGCAGCATGCGCCCCACCTGCGAGGTCTTTATGTTTTCCAAGGTGAGATATCGCGACAACAAAATTCATTCCCCAAGAAAATTTCAGACGGTGTTTCGTAGAACTCTAATTGTTAGTGAGACATGCACAATGCACTTAATCAATCTATTCAATCTACCGATTAATTTTCAAGTCCCATTACACGTTACAAAAGTTTGCCTCGGACCTCAGGCTGTTTCAGTGTTTCGGCAACAAATTGTCATCAATATATGAAGCTAATGCTAAGAGGTTTTTGTTAAAGGTGTAATTTCCAACGTATCGTGTCGAATATATAGCCTGAACAATTTTCAGCCGTAATGCCTGGCGTGCTTTAAAATCGGGATGAGTTTTGCAATAAAAACTCTCCTGCTGCGCGCTCGAGATTTTAATCTGCAAAACTTCCTCCTCTCGTTGCTATACAACAAAACTGTAAAAAAATGCTTTACAATTTTGAAGTACGAGGGGCATTTGGTTGTATTATTTTCTCATCTAAATTTCGAGCGATGAAAATGCAGTATTTTACGTCTTTGCGTGGTATAGCCATCCCGATTGCAAATTTCGATCAGTTGGCCTGGATTTCACATCCAATACCGGTCAGAATTTGTTGATTAGACTTTCGCATCAAGATTTAGGAAAATTCTGAATAGAGTATCGAGATCCTGTGTGGCATGAAGTTCATTCCGTAAGTAGTACATATAACAACTCCAATGAATTTTTCGAGGAAACTGAGTTATTTCGTCTTTTAACAATTTCGGCAGATTATTTCCGATATCACCATTTCGATAATTAGAATTGTAGCATTCGGTGTCATCGTTGTACAATTGATCATTTTTTATCATTCTACTTGACAACGGAAAAATTCCCGAACGATGGGAAATTATCGTATGTAATACCACAAGAGCTTCAAAATTATCAGGTATTTTCAATAGGTTCGATGCAAACAAACGAATGAGTCAAGATTTTTCAGGTTAAAAAATTACGAGTGCGAAGCACGGTCCACCCTAAGGTGAGCACCAGGGTTAGAAGGGTCAAAAGAGTCAAAATTCCGTATTTGTTTATAAGATATTTTTTTCTTTTTTTTTTAAGAAAAACTTAACGAGTTCGTTTGTATGTATGGAACTTTGAGGAAAATACCTGATTAGTTTTAAAGCTCAAGTAGTATTCGGAAGAGAATTTTTCCATTCAAATTTCGGCCGAGAGAATTGCACTATGAGATAAAATCCATCTGTCAGTTCCAACGGAAGGCTTACTCGAATAGGAAATCTTTTGTTTTTCATATATATATATCTACATGAACAATTAGCAGTGTAATTATCAAAAATTATCAGTTGAATACCGTGATGATTATATAAAATAACATTCGAATAGTGTAATTCTATTGGCTAAAATTTGAATGAGAAAATTTTTCGATATAATTCTCTTCCGACTGGTCGACAGGACGTCGAATACCATTCTATTGTTCGGCAGGGTGATGGGAGAAAAGAATCGAAATATTTTTGCCCCGACTCCTTTGGAAAACGTCAAATACTGAATTTCTATTAGTGGACATTCAGATGGGGGAATAATAAATTGTAATATCTCGCAACCTTCAAAGTCATCCGATATTTCCGGAAAGTTTCATTACAAGCCAATGAAGGTGTCATGTTTTGCAGTCTAGAAATCTCGAGTGCGCAGCCCGAATAATTTTTTTGAAAAAAATGACATACACACTCCTTTGTTTGCAGAAACGGATGAGGGAAATAGCCGATTAATTTTGTGGCTGAAAAATTCAGAGGATTATTTTGAGTAAAGTATTACGATATTTGGAAGTTATTTGCTGAACGAAAATATTCACAGAAAATGATCAAAAGCTAGGAGGAAACATCTACTGAAACATTAATTTCAATGTGATGGCATTGAATAATGCACTCTGGTCAGAATCCGATGGCCGATTGAAACATCACTTATTTCCAATTCATCTCATATTCTTGAACCCTTTCCCTAATGACCAAGCGAAGAAATAACAGTCAATTGAAATTATTGTGAGCAATTGGAACATGACGTTACAGTAATAATGTGACTGGTAGGGATCGGTCGAAGTGGGTGTATAATCTATGATGAGTCGAATCAATAATTTTCCCACCGATTTCCTTCCCTTGGTTCATTAGGGAAATATTGGACCAAAACGGAAAATTTCAAGAAAACTGCAAGAAATTTGAGAGTTTGTAGTTAAATAATTACACAACCGTGGAGATGATTTGGGTAAGAGTTCACTCAAGTCTTAGTTACACTCGTTTCTCCCCGAGAAATCATCATATATACATAATGATTTCTCCAGGAGAAAATGTGATCGTGAATCTAATTAGCTCTACGTTTCAATCAAATATTTGATTTTTTTGGCATAAAAATTGCAATAGTTTCCTCCCTTTAGATCGGGACGTTAAAAAATGCAGCAACCGTTCATTACCAGGGCCAGAAACTTTAATTGATTAAAAATAAAATAGAAGGCGTCGCTGAATTCAATAACAGCGGAGTATAACTAAATGAAAAAAAAAAAATGAACAGTGAAGGTTAACCTCTTTGTTGATGAAAAATAGATGTGGTGGAATCTGGAAGACGTGAAGTACATCACGGTTTTAGGATTGATGATGAAAGGTCAGCAATCGAAGGAATAAAATAAAAACTCGTGGGAGTGTGGACATCAGGGAAAGAAAGGTGAGTTTCGGTGGCCGGTAAATAACATGAATGAGGGATGATGGTCCACAGGGGTTGACAGACTCGGTGAGATGAAGAAGAAACGAAAAAATATTTTCATTTTATTTGTCTATTTTTTCTGAAGAAATATATATATGGACACTAGTTGTGTTTATCCAACTAGGGGGTCATGGATGATGGGAAAGCGCCAATCAACTCTACACTTGATATGGGAGGAGAACCTTTCAGGTAGAATTGATAGATTGAGTAATCCTCGAGGAAACATACACTGAAAAAAAAAATTTCTAAGATTCATCTATGATTCAATCATAGAATTTCTAAATAGAAATTCTATGATTGATCCAAATTGTTCATAGATTGAATAGTCGCAAAAGAAAATGCTATTGTAGGACACAAATATCGATTTGACCTAAACCAAAATTGGATTGTATGAAATCGATTTTCTTATAGTATAGTATATTTTGTTTATTCTATCGAATTTAGAAAATACATGTTTTTGCGACAAAATCGATTTCATCCAATTCAATTTTGGTTTAGTTCAACCGCTTCGGATTTGGTGCAAATAATTTTTTTTTCACAATTGCCATGGAAAAATAATCAATTCAAATGATGAAGAATTGCGTTTGTCGTAAACAAGAAACTGCTCACCGCGAAAGTCTCGCATCAATGAGTATCCAACAATATGTTCCTCATAGACCAAATGAATATTTTATTGCATCTATGAATTCTGCGTTCAATCGAACAGATATTCTTTTGCGGGATATCGTGACGCTGCTAAATTTGATAATTACATGCTTTATTCGAAGAAGATATCTGATAATACAGACATTGATTTGTATGTACTGAAAAGTACATACCAAACAAAGAAAAAGTTTAGATAACTGATCTCATTCTTTTTCAATCGAAAACATTAAGATTAAATCGATATTTGTGTCTTACAATAGCATTTTCTTTTGCGACTATTCAATGGATGAACGATTTGGATCAATCATTGAATTTATATTTCTTAGGAATTTTTTTTCTCAGTGTATGGCTAATCTTAGTACCAAATGTGTCTTCGGATTTGATCCAGGCAAAAGCAGGTCTGGCTTTACGCCTCGCGTAAGCAAAAATAGATTTGCGTCCAGATCTGTGTCCGCTGATGGCAGATCAATTTTCAGGTTTGACCCAAAATAATCACAGACCTGTCTTTAGGTCTGACACAGGCAACAGCATGAGAAAGAGCTCAGATTGTCTTCTGTTCTGAATCATTTTTCCTTCATTGTAATTCAATGCCTGAGTCAATCTGCTTTTTATACTTGCTCTTATTGTTAAGAGAGTATTCAAATGACGGAAGAAACTAATCGTAGCATGATCAACGCGAGTGATTATTCCTATTACCGTGCAAATTGGAATGAAAGATATTTCCTATAAGACTATGAAATGAAAGTTTGCTGGAAGCGCACTGCACTTCAACCTCTTGTAACTTCTAAACAGGAAGAGATATTCATTTTCGAAATCGGTATTTTAGCATCACCAGATTAATCTATATAACACGGTATTGATAAGGGAAAAAAAGTTGTTAGATGATTGAAATATGTACATTCAATGTGGCGATATCGGAATCTTCAGGTTTGATTCCAATCTGCGGTGAGTCTGCCTTCAGGACAGACCTAGATAATAGCTGAGTTGTTTCTAAATCTGATTCGGACAATGATTTTCGGGTTTGACCCAGCCAAAGATAGATCTGTCTTTACGCCGCCCCCCGGCAAGAATAGACCTGCGTCCAAATTTGACTTATACGTTTTAGGACTTATACGTGCGCACTAAACTTCAATCTCATGCAACTTCCAAATATGAAGATACATTGATTTTCTAAATCGCTATTTTACCATCACCAGACTGATTTCGATAAAACGCTTCTGCTGAAAAAGAAAAAAGTTGAGGAGGATTGAAAAATCTATGCAGATCTGTTGGTGACCTGCTGAAAATTGATTGAAAAATGTGCTCAGATTTGTTGGTGATCTTGTGTGACCTGCCTGCAGACCTGATGACCGATCGTCATCGTCTGGGTCAAACCTGCAGACACCTCTCTTCCGGTCTAAAGTTGAAAATTTTAAACCGGACGTCAATAAAATAATGACCAATCAAATCATCATTCAATACTATAAAAATAGAGGTTAGGTACCATTAATCGGACAAAAAGGACGATGGAATCATACTTGAAGTTGCACAACTTTTTTATCGTTTTTTTCAATATTTGTAGTTTTTTTTTCAGAAGTGATGGTAACCAGTTGGTCTGGTGCAATGTGCGTTGTCTCGGCGACGCCAACCAGCCACGTGGGCGGCAGAATACTGATGGGGGCGGGCATTTCACCCGTATCCTGCACAGATAGCGATACCTAACTAACGATTATGTTTAACTATCGCCCGTAACCCGGATTTAACATTTGTTATGAATATTTTCATAATGTTGTTTCATCGACTCTACTGAACTGATTTGAATCCAGTTGCATGGCATTTTATCTAGTGATGATCAGGTTTAATATAGAATCAGTTTTTTTGGACCGCAGGTCTGAAAAGTTATAGAAATTATAGTCAGTTTTTCAGTCGAGATGTGTGAATAATATTTGAGCTATTGACGGCGTCGGGGGTATTGATGGTCCTCGAACCGATCCGAAAATTCTTGCTTCTAGGCATCAAATGTATTTTATTCTAGAAATCACTAAGTGTTTTTCATGAGAACTTATGGTGCTATAGCCCAAAGGAATTTGACTATTCTCGGCATTTAATAATATCCTCTTTTGATTAGTGCTTGGATGCAAGTTTTCACTTGATTTTTGTATCTTTAGACAACAAGGGAAATATCTGAATGAATAATATTGAATGAGTAATATTGTGACGAAGGTCACTTATAAAATAAAATAATAATAAATGATTATTATTAAATTAATAAAATAGGTAATTGAATAGTTAGGGAGCATACTCTGTCTCCGTTTCACCCAAACAGACCTGAAACAGACGGTGTCAGGAGATGCATTCAGTGATTAAACCATTGGTGCCTGACTGAATGAGTGTGGTTATTCAGGACCAAGGCAGTGGATCCTTGAAGGTATGAATAAATGTCCTCAACTCAACCTGAGGAACGTGAATGAGGAGATATTAGTCGAAGGTACGAGTACGAGGGATTGGAAAGACGTTGGAGAGAAGTCACATTGACCAGTGTTGTGACAGGTGGGTTTATGTCGCCCAGAATAATAAACCGGAAGACTTTCATACAACAGGAAACCTGGTTAATGTTCACTGGTGATCAATGGATTGTCAGAGAAGGTTTACGATTTTTCCATAACAAATCCTAGTGGAAATACGAGAAAACGGGAGAATACCTGTCAACAGTGATGATGTGTGTTTTCATCAATAGTGAGGTCGATAAAAGGGGTATCAACCTCGTCACTATAGTTCAATCAATTTTACCCTTGGCCGTGAAAACGCGACACTCGACCCTGATTTCTTGTGAATGGAAATACTAATTGTGAATGCATCTCATTGGCCAAAACAAAGGAAACAAGAGCCGGTTTGGTGGATGGGGATGAGAGTGAAGATATTACCCCCGGATGAGGGAGAAGAGCCCGAATCGCATCACTCTGCGTGACGACATTAGCGACTGACAAACCCCTCGTAAATAGTAATTCGAAAATAGTTATTTAGTAGTAACCGATGGCGGCGGCTGTGTGGTTAGAGTATGGGATTGGCATGCGGGAGACCCGGGTTCGATTCCCGGCTGGGGGGGCCAAAATTTGTGACACTCTAAATCTCACGGTTTCATTGTCGAGCGGGAGTCTCGCAAGAGACGACTGTACCTGGGCAGGTTTTTTCCCTCAAATGAGGTTTTCCCTTGTCCTTCGGCGAATGCGGTACAGGGGTTTGGGGGGTGGGAAGGGAACAAATCGTAAAGACTCGAAAGGGTATAAGAGAAGAAATTTTTTTTTTAATTTAGTTATTTAGTAAGCCATTAGTTAGCAATTGAGTGGATCTCAGGCCTCAGGAACATCTTGAGGAGTGGGGGAGACGAGTTAAAGTCGGAAAATGTCGAAGAAACGCGGAAAATACAAGAATTGAGAGAAACAAATCTCTTCCACTCACGTGAGTAAATATAACAAAAATTACGGCACAATTCCGATTCCTGTGGCGCCACGATTTGAAAGTTGTTTCTCGAAGTATTTTGCCTCAAGAATCCGGGAAAAATAGTAAAAAAAATTCCATCTCGATTAGTTCTCCCGATTTTGACAATTTCAATGATGAAATGTGGACGTCCGCATGAAAAGGGACCACTTTGTCGATATGGAGTTATGTATACTCTGATAATATTTATAACATTCCGCACATTTTAAGCCGAAAATGATCCTCATAGGGTGAAAAATGACGTTGTCGGAGCCAATGAAAAAAACACGTTAACATGAGTGTAAATGGGAGTTGCTGAGACAAAAACGTGAATATCTCGTAAACTAGAATCGACAAAGTGGTCCCTTTTCATGCGGACGTCCACAAATAATGGCATATTTCGAATTAACTAATCTGAATTAATCAAATAAAAATTGAAAATTTTGATAAAATATTTTTTTCCAATAACAAAAATTTACCAGTTATTTATTTGAAATTTTAATGCTCTTGAGGACCGTAAAAGTGAGATAAAAATAGATAAAAAAAATGAAGAACTAAAAAGCTAAAAAATGACAATTCCTAATATTTATTAACATTTATCATATGAGAAATAATAGAAATACCTATGTAAATGAGGGAATAGATTATTAAATTAAAAAAATTATCACAGGTTTTTGAATGTCATTCAAAATATCTAACAAAAATTTAGAAATTCTCCGAAATTTCCAGAAACTTCCTTTTTAAGCCGTCTGTAAATGTGTAAATGTCCAAATTTCCCCAAATTCCCAACATATTCTTCAGTTTGTTTATAAATGCCCTAGAGAATCTGCAACTTGTGACCCCCTGTGACTTCCTGCAACCACCCTCATGCCACCTGTCTTTTTCTGTTTAAACCGTGAGGCCCTGTTCTTTTTCTTGTTTAAATTTTGAGGTTCTCTTCTTTTTTTTGTTTAAACCTTGAGGCTCTCTTCTTTTTTTTTGTTTAAACCTGAAGGTTCTGCCGAAAGAAAAAAGTGGTAGTCCAGGGGGCGCAGCGCCCCTAGTGGGGTGCAGGGGTGAAACTCCTGCCGGGGTCCAGGGGCGGAGCCCCGGTGGGGTCAGGGGTGAAACCATTCAAGAGAAAAACATTTATTTTATTTATAAACATAATAGAAAAACTTAATCCTTAGAAGTAGATGATAATTTCATGAAAACTGAAGCAAAAATAGATTTATTTCAGTAAAAAAAAAGAAAAGTTCGCGAATTTTTTTTCAAATTTTTCAGTTTTTCCACTCATCAAAATAACTGATTTTTCCCCCACCCTTAAACCCCCCAATCCCCAACGCCCTGAGATTGTAAGGTATGAATTGGGATAATATGAATTTTTTAGATTAAAATATCGAAAATTTAAATGAATAATCAAAATAGAATTTTTTAATTATTTTTCCCGGATTCCTGAGGCAAAATACTTGGGGAAACAACCGTCAAATCGTGGCGCCAAAGGAATCGGAATCGTGCCCAATTATTTATTATTAAAAGTTCCGAACAATAATTAGAATTACTGAATAAACATCATTATTCTTTTATCAATTGAAAAATATCTCTTTTGATTTATCTGGCCCGAATAAAATAATTCAGCCCAAACAGATTTAATTACTTCATAGTAATTGGTAAACGAATAATTTCAAACGATTTAGAGATATTTTTGAACTATCAATAATACTTTCGGCCCGAACAAAATTTCAAAGTAAGTATATTTAATCATAATTTCATGCCAAAAGGCATCAATTGTAGAACATCTACCTTATACGTGATTTAGTCTACAAGACCGTTGAAACTAGATTATTTTCGGAAAATAATTTAAAATTTTAGAGAAATAGGTAGTTTAATCTTGTTTCAACGTCACAATATTCATACGACCTGTCGCAAAATATTTGTTTTCATACACCATCGCCCGAAGGCAATTCTTCAGTTCCATATGCATGCGTTCCGACCATTTTTCCTATTCAATTTGTTATATTTCCTTCAAGCCTTATAGCATTGTATGCACTTTCTTATTCATTCATCATCAAAATCTATTGCCCTCCAATTTATTGAAGAAGAAAAACAATTAAAGATTAAATATTTGCTGGAAGTGTCACAGTAGACATCCCTGGATTGTCTCATTGAGATCTACTCATCATGAGAGTCATCATCATTCTTCTCCTCATTAATTTACGGATAATGTTTGGTGATTTATCATTGCATTGCATCATTAGACGTTGTGACCTTTCAATATTTAATTATTATTATTTCCTAAAAGGGGGATTTAGGGCAATTAAATAATGAGGACAAATGAGGGATAAAATTAACTGAATATCTATATTTCTATTAATTTACATAATAGATCGTCGTAAGACGTTTGAAATGCCTTTTACTTGGATCTAGGGTTATGGGTAAGGCCAGGCAACTTTTGTACACGTAAAAAGGGGAGTGACTCTAATGCAGAAAAAGGGGAGAAGCTAGTCGTGTCGAGGGAATGCAACTAAATATAAAAAGAATAACTAAATGGGGAAGAAACAAAGAGTGTAGGCTCACCGTTGGGGGGTATGAAGGGTAATATTGTGGGGACAAGAGGGAAAATGAGGGGGGTAACTCGTACTCACGATGGGACTTCACTCTGGCGAACACGTGG